>NW_026864251.1:0-82475 GCF_026571515.1 Ruditapes philippinarum
TTTTTCGGGTTTAAAAAAATTTATTTTTCAAAAAAGGCCCAGAAAAGGGTTTAAATTGGAAGTCCTTAAAAACAATTAAGGTAAAAAACGGTTTAAAAAATAAAAATGGGTTTTCCCAATGGCGATTTAAAAAATTAATTTCATATTGTTTTTTAAAACCAAAAAAATTAGTTTTTTACTTTAAAGCGTAATGGAAATTAATTGTCAAAAAGAAATTTTTTGTTTTTTTAAATTCACTGGGCAAATTTCGGGGGGATCAAACAGGGTTTTCCTGGGGGGGGGGGGGGGGGGTGACATAGGGGTGGAAAAATTTTTATAAAATAAAAAAACAGGCAAAAATGTGCATTTTTAAATTTTTGGGCATTAGATTGAAAATCCGTCAAAATGTATTGTCCCAACCAAATGTTTCAATCAAAAATGGAAAAAAAAAATCAACCCCATCTCTTTTACAAAAAAATTTTAAAATTTTTTGAAAGGTGCATGAAAAAAATGTATCTTTTTCAGAGTCAATTTGTGTGTGTATTTTTCTCATCGGTGCATATTTTTAATAAATAAAGTGTTAGAGAGAAAATTCTTAAAAATTATTTTACTCCCACATTCAAAAACGAGCCCAATGCAACTCAAAAAGGAAAAATGACTTCCGCAATGTAACATACGTGTTTTTCCCTTAAAAAAGGGTTTTTTAAAAATGGTTAAAAAATTAAAAATTTTTATGTATTTTAAATTTAAAAAAGTGGGGAATACAAAACAAAAATTGAAAAAATACAGGGAAAACCCGCCCATTTTTAAAACCCATTTTCCCCGGGGTATTTTGCTTTTTGAGCTTTTCGCCCGTTTTAATTATAATTTTCACACGAATTTAAAATTTAAAAATAAAATTTCTTTTTTAAAAACAAAATTTAAATGTTAAACAAAATTTTTAAACCAAAATCAAACGATTTTAAAACTTTTTGAAAACAAAAATTAAAAAAGAAGTAAACACTTTTAAAAAGGGCCTAGCGTTTTAAAAACAACTTGACCCGTTTTAAAATAACCAATAACACTTTTTTTAAATTGCCCTATAAGAATTTCATGCCAAACTTGCAAGAATTGGGAAATTTACCGGGTGTTCATTTCACACTAGTATAACAAAAAAAAATTACAATGCTTTTTTAAGCCTGTTTTGAGAACACTTTTTGTTGTTAAGTTGTTCGGGAAGGGCCCTGTTTCTAGATATTGACTTCAGGCATTATTTTCCCTGAATCTTTGCGAATCGAAAATACCCAAAAAAACCGGTCCCAGATACGGAAATGTTCAGGCATTAAAAATGTAGTGAAATTTCGGGCTCCACTTAAATAAAAACGATAACAGTTTTCATTTGAAAAAACAAGTTTCACATGTACAATTATTAAAAGCTTAAGAAAAGCTTAAATGTTATACAAAGGCTTTTACCACTTTAGGGTCTTTTCAAGATATAGAAGGGAAAAATGAAAACCCGGGTCAGTTTAACGTTTTAAAAAGCGTCAAAAGGGAGCCGTAATGCAGAAAATGAAAACACCGCAAATAAAATTGCTTTCAATTTTTTATATAAACCGTTACAAAAACAAACGTTTTTTAAATCCCGGGGACTTACTTTTTTTAAACCGGTTTTAAAAAGGATAAAATTATTTCCCAATGGGAAATTTAAATTTGGTTTGGGTCTAGTCGTTTCTGTGCCCATTTTTAAATAGGGGAAATCAAAAGCGACTTAAATTTCTAAAAGTTCAAAAGGTTTTTATTTAAAAATTGTGCAAGGGTTTTAAAGACCATAAAATATTGCCCTAAAAACGATAATTGGGTTTTTAAGACCCATCTAAACCCAGATCTATTTTTAAAATTTACTTTAAAATCATGATGGAAAACCCTTTATGCCAAAAAAATTATAGTCACAAAAAAAATTTTTAAAAGCCGGGGACTGGTAAAGTTTTGGGGTTTTTAAATTTTAACTCAGTTTTTTTAACCCCGACCTTCAAAACTTTTTCAGTTTTAAAAGTCATCAAAAAAATTTGAAACCCCTTTCCCCTTTACAAAAAAAATGAATTTTTTCATTTTCTTTAAAAAAGTGTATTTTCAAATCAGTTTTTTTCCCACTTATCCCGATAAATAAAAACTTTCATAAATTATTTTAGGGGGGTTTTTTAAACTTCTTATAGGAGAAAGAGAAAAATGAAATAATTTAATTCAAGGGTTTTATTTCAAAAAAAATTTTAACTTTCAAAAAAAAAAAAGGATATTACAAAATTTAATTTTTTGGTTTTTCCCAGGTATTTTAAAATTAAATTAAAAAGTTTTTGTTCCCGTTTTTGTGGGGATTCTTTTTTCCCCTTTTAAATTGGGGGCCCTTTAGTTTTAACTTACAAAATTATACACTAAATCAACTATTCACAGTTTCCTTGTTTTTTTCTTTTGGGTTTCGTCATCCCTTACTGGCTGGCTTTAAAACGTTTAGATAAATTGTTTATAGGTGGCTTTGGGTTAAAAATAAAAAAAAAAAGAGTGCGAGGAAAAATTTGGGTTTACTAGCATTTATTTGTTAGAAAACGAACCATAAAACAACCGATCAATTCCTTTAAACGAAATTTAACGTTTTAAATTTGATTTTTTTAAAACCTTTTTCCCCAAAAGCAGTCAGATATCGGTTGGGAAAAGTAAAATTATTTTCTGTTAAAATGTTTCTTTAAAACGATAAAAATAACTAAAAAAATACGAGTAAGATTTTTTCATGTATAAAATTAGCTTTTTCTTTTGTCCATTTTGGGAAGTAAATTAAATTAGTTTCTTTTATGGATAGAACATCAAGCTATCTTAAAACAAATGGCCTGTTAAAATACCATGCTCCTTTTGGAGTTTGATATACATGATATGTACACAGTCTAATTGGCCTTTAATAGAGGGAATAATTATAAGAAAGACAATCTTTTAAGTGAGTTTAGCAGATTTTTTCAAAACCGAGATACAAGTGAGCTAGTTAGATACAATAATTCATTTTTCACAACTAGACATACATCACGGTCAACATCATATCATCAGTCATGGTTTCCAGACGGTCACAGTTTGAACGATACATTAGTGGTTGTGTCCACTATACACAAACGAAACCGGTGTTTAACTGCCAATATACACCAGTTAGATTCGAGACTCGGTTAGATTCAGTTGTTGTTTTTTTTTTCTACCTCTATAAGAATAGTTTTCACAACCTATTGCCCTTCGTGGTCAATTTCTACGCAATCAAACTCCAAACAGGTGCTTAAATAGCCGATAAACACCGCTGAAACAATGTATTAATTTCTTAATCGTAACCTTGTTTACGCGGGCTATATGACGGGGAAGGGGACATCGTTTTAAAAACCCAGTTTCTTTTTACAAAGCTTGGGAAAACATTTAAAATTTAATTTTTATGGGTTTTAAATACATTTAAAATCTGATTTTTTTCAAAGTTTTTTATCCCATTTTTTTTTGGCAAACTTGATTTTCCTACTTTTAAAAATTTAAAATTTTAAAACAGGGTTTTAAGGGTCCCCCCGGAATAATGTTCGATAAGAAACTTTTTTTAATTTCCCCTTTTTTTAAAAACTCCCAAAATGTGAATTCAACTTTTTTCAAAAAAAGAAACTTCTTTTAAAACCGGGGCCCTTTTTATGTTTTCCCAATTTTGAAATAGGTCGGGGCAATTTTTTAATATTCTCAATTACTTTTAAATTTAAAAAGGGCAAAAAAACTTTCGGGCCCAAACCAAAATCGTCATTTTCTTTATGTTTCCTTAACTTACAAATTAGTAATTATCATTTACGTCACCAGCGGAAAATGGACGCTCGCCTTTACCCTTATTTATTCTAGTTACAGAATATGTATTAGTATTTTTACTTTGTTGATATGATAAAACGGGCTGATATTTTTAATGATTTTACTATTTTTTTCATTTTAAGGACTTTATTACTTATACTGGTTATAAAGCGTGTATAAACGCTTTAGTTTGATAAGAAAACGAAGTCAATATTTTTTAATGTTTTTTTCTGCTTTTTTTAAAATCAACATTATTTATACTTGTATAAAATATGTATAATGCTTTAGTTTGTTGAGAAAACGAAAGTGATATTTATTATCATTATTATCTTTTTTCAGGACTACATCATTTATACAAGCATAAGAATATGTATACTAGTAATTCTTCATTTGTAGCTAATTTTCATGTGTTCGAGCAGTTCCAGTATTTTCAAATTTAAATTAAATTTTCTAGCCGGGAATTTACTAAAGTGTATACGCATACTTTATTATTTGGCCATTTCTTTCTTTACGTCACTCCAACTTATTGTATTAAGAATGTAATGGCGGTGATAGATTGATAGATATGCGGAAATTTGATTGTTTTGTTTGTTTGTTAATTCTTCTTATTTACTGATAAACTGATTGTTTACTAGTACAGTAAATTTCATCGAAGGTATTGCAGAATTTAATAAGAAAACACTCCATTAGAAATAAGATCAACTCCACTTGAAATAAGAAAGAAACACAATATTTTCACACAAACACAAATAGAGTAAGCAATTTTTAATCACAGGTAAAGAGGAAACAAACATAAATCGTCCATTTTTTACAAAATATACAAGTACAAGATAATGTTTATTACAAAAACAGAAAAAAAGAAGTGAAAACCTTTCACACCTAATATTAGTTAGCTGTTACGATAGTGTTTAAATGGGGACACTGTTTATAACATAAAAATCGCTAATTCTCTTCTTGAACTGGCATAAAAATTGAAAAAAGGCCGTGTACAAAAAATAAAATAATAAAAAAGTTTTGAAAATAAAATTGTAACAAATTATAATAATACAATTATCATTATAATTATTATATACAAAATATTACGGTTACAATTTATTTCTTTAAAATTGCCACATTTAATAACTGCTTTCGTTTCTTCAAAGTCCAATAAACATAATATAAATAGGTTTTAAAACCACTTATCTTTATGCTTTCTTGGCAGTTTAATAAATTTTAAAATGGGCCCTTTTTTCCATTCAAACATATCACTTTTGTTTTCCCTGCAATTCATACAAAGTTTTCGTCCTAGGCCGTGACTATTCCCATCACTGTACAAAAATCATAAAATAAAACACAGTTTGTGAGTAACAGTAAAATATATCATCCCGAAGAAAATACTATTTACCCGAAGAATTAGCTAACATTGTTTACCAAGCGATGTTAATCACAAACTGCGTGTTATTTATTTTATTACCCCGAAACTTCATTGGGGACACTCTTTCTATAAGGTTTTAAATTTCAGATTTTTTACTGATAAAATAGACTGTTAACTATGTAACAACACAATATTTTTACTCACTTGGTACACTTGAATCAAAAGTAAAGAACAGCTGCCAACATTAACAATACAGAATTAGTGAGGGGAAATAATACGATTTGTTTTTTCCAGTTTACTGTCACGGCATTGTTATTCTAACATCAAAAAAATTGCCGCGGTATAGTATACTTTTAAGAAATTAATTTGATGAAATGAAAAAAAGGTCTCTATTTCGACTTGGCAATCCTGTTTTCTCGGCTTCTCTCGTCAATGGTAAAGCGTTCGACACGAACTAATGGCAAAAATGCCTGAACAAGTCGTGTTTCCAGGTGAAATCTAAGGTAATTTTTTTATTGCTTTTTTTTTTTCCGCTAATGAGTAAACACGTCATTAAAAAATGACTAGCATTTGAGGGCCGCTACCCGAAGCAACGGGCTTCCCGGCAAATTACTTATTCTCATTAATTAAATGAAATAATATTCTTCATCCATTAATAATTTTAATAATAATAAAACCGTTGTTATTATTTATTAAATGACAGGACATTTTTTCCCCCTATTTTGGGGTATCGAATATATTTCGATACCCTACTTGATAAAAACCCAAAAGGGAAATTTCCCCCCAATAAACCCCCCATTTTTTTTTCTTTAAAAAAAACTTTGAATGGCTTTAAAAACCCTCTTTAATTCAATTTTTAAAAAATCATATTTTATAAAAGGGCCCATTATAACATGCCTTTTCGTTAAAAATTCCCGTTTTGAATAAGGGGTCAAAATATCTTTTCCCGAAACAAAAAAAATAAAAACTGAAATTAAACTTAGGGTTTAAAAAAATTTAATGTTTTTAAACCCGGGTGCTGGGGGCAAAAATGTGAAAACCCGGGCGGGTTTGGGAAATGTTAAAGTGTCCTGAGAAAATCCGGGAAAAGAAAAAAAATTTCTTTTTTTGCTTATTTAATCTGCTTCTCGGGCTACCTTCTCTTTTAGCCCCCCGGGGGCCGCTGAAACTCCCGGATGTTTATGGGTCCGGGGTAGAATTTCCCCTCGAATACCAAAATTGGTTTTTAAGGTTTTCCGGGCCCTTACTGTCCCCCATCCCAAAGGGTTTTGGGCCCAATGTCGCCCTTTGGCTTTTTTTGTAATTTTAAATCCGGGAACCCGGGAGCACGTAGCCGACGGCCGAAAACTGAGTAAGGGGAATTTCCCGAGTTTTGATTTGACCCGGGAAATTTATCGAAAAATTTAAACCCCAAGGGCACGAAATTTTTTTCCTTTATGGCGACTAAATTTTTTCATGAAAGTAACGCGGTTTTTTAGGAGCCTCGAGTCGTTAAAAGGGGCCGCCCGGCCCCCCCTGAAAATCCAAATTCCCCACAAAATTTTAAAAAGGGTTTTCCCTTCTGGTGAAAATTTTTTCCAGTCCCTTTCCAAAAAATATAAAAAACACCCCTGGTTTGGCGGTAAGGCCCCCTTTCGAAAATTTTAAAGGTGGGTTTAGTAAAAACTGACCCGTTTATAATAATAATGTTTTATTGAGAAAACATTTCAATACACACAACATACTGCCTATAATCCTCATTCATGCATCACTCTCCCCCATTGGTTGCCAGGTAAACTTACCGCCATCTTTGTTTTTCACTACCGAACTAAGCCGCCATCTTTTATTTTTAAATTATGCAAATATCCGCCATCTTTATTTTTAATTAAAACAATCTTTTAAAAAGGACACTTTGCCTTTCAAGTGGCCATTGAAAACCAACTTCAAAAGGATATTCTACCTTTCAAGTACATTGGCAGACCACTTCAAAAGGATATTCTACCTCTCAAGTACACTCGAAGACCACTTCAAAAGATTAACATTACGTCATAATCCCTAAACCGAAACTGCCCTTGCCCCCAACTCCCTCTCGCCACCCGAATGACACTACTGATGACTAGAGTGCTTTTTTGGATATGCTAATAAAAACATATTAAATGCAAATTAAAAGGTCATTTAATTTTATTATGCAACCATCATTTCAGTAATCCCAAAATGTTCCAGAGTGAATTCCATAGTATTTCCAGAATTATTTCAAGGCTAATGGCATCTTACCCCATAATCCTATTTTAACTGCGGAACTTTTTCCACAGCGGCTCCGGAACATTTTCCAGAGTAACTCCGGAACATTTTCCAGAGTAACTCCGGAACATTTTCCAGAGTCACTCTGGAACATTTTTTTCCGGAGTAGAATGTCATTTTAGCAGAACAATTTCCAGAGTTGCTTTGAAGACTCCGGAACATTTTCATGGAAAACTCCGGAAAAGTTTTATGAAAAAAGCTCTGGAAATTCATGGAGGAAGTACATGAAAATTCATGATTTTTTTTTCAGTTTTCTTTGAACAACTCCGGAAAACTAGTCCGAATTATCCAGAGTTGGTAATTTCCATGAAAATTCCGGAAGTTTTCATGGAAATTCATGGAAAATGTACGGACGGGAGTAACGGTAGTATATTTCAAATGAGTATTAACAACAGTTAATGAAATTTCTAAGAAAAAAACTTTTCTCAGTAACTAAAATAGACCTATCTTGTACTTATAAAGAAGGAAAATATCTAGTCCAGTTCAAAACCTCACAGCCCGGTTTGATACTTCTATGTCTCCAAAATAGTATTAACTTCCGTTACAGTTATCAAACTTTGTTTTATAATGGTATGTACATTCAATAATGTCGTGTATATGGGATATAATATCAGTGGATTTTGTTAAAAATTGTTATATTACCCTTATATGTTATCAAAGTTACATATTCGAGCATCATAGCCCCATCATACAGTTTCCACTGAGAAAAAAACAAAAACGTGTTTAACTTCCGTGACCAAAAAGTTTAGGAACATTGCAAGGTATAACTTCCCTATAATGGTTCATAATGATTTTTAGGCTTACAAGAAGATGGTGTAATGGTTGTTATTATTTTAAAATTGATATAAATATTGAAAATCGGTTTTCAAAGAGCATTTTTTTAACTTCCGTTACTGTTAACTTCCGTGACATTTTTGGTAATTGTTATCCTACCTATGCTATGATGAATGTTAAAAGATATTTGAAACACTCTAAAAGTATTGTTTAGATCAAAGCCAACATACTTTGAAAAATGCAAAAAGTTGCAATAATATCAATTCAAAATTAGCTTCTATCGTTAACTGGTGAGTGTTCATTAATATTCTGTACAATTTCACTCTAACAAAAGTCTTATTCGAAAAAGAAAGTTATCTATGTGAGAACTGTATTTCTGTGAATGGAGAAATGTAGCAATTTGAAATCTTTTGTACTTCCATGTACATGCGTGATGATGCTAATGTCGTAGGAAAATGTATCTAAAAAGTAACGGAAGTTAAATTCCAAATTGATTAAATTCTTTGATTGCAAAAAGATAGAAAAGTGTATTTAACAATATGTTTTTATACATAAGCATATGCAGTTATTACCAATCGTAATTTTTATTTACAATATTGTTGCCAAAACAATGTTGTTCTTAGAAATTCAAGCAAGGGTAACGGAAGTTAAAAATAATTTGGCGGTTTTGTCTTCCTTTGCAAATAACCTGCATTAAGACAAAATTATTTGACAGAAAGTAGCACTCCATCACACAATATTAAAAAACCAACTTCATGTGACATTTACGTTTCAACGTTCATCTTGAGAGTTCTGCATATGTAAAGTGTGTGGTAACGGAAGTTAATAGGATTCTGGTCTGTTTCAATAAACCAGTTTGATCCAATCATTGATACAGAATAATAATCATTGGATTGGCAAAACTAGATTTTTTTGTGGTGTTGTATGACAAATGTTATATATTTTACTTGAATTAAGCCAAAGTTAAACAAAACATTATGCATTATAAATATTTTGTTTTTTGTTCTTATCCTTAGTTATGTGTTGGCCATATCTATAAAGTGATGGTCATTAAAGAGCTAAAAGAAGCATATAATTTTACCAAATTGACTGCAATTATTAAAATAATCCACTTCTATATAATACAACAACAAATATGTATTAGATAGTTAGTTTTTGACATTTTCTATTATATTTTCACCGAGTTTAATGTTATCATTTTATCGGAATCAAAATTGGACCCGCTTCATGAGCTCTAGGACCTTTATGGAAAACTGAACATGGCTTTAGTATGTAACGGAAAGACCTAGTATTAATATATTTGTTGTCTAATTGGTGTGTGCCCTTTACCAAAAACTGATAATTCTTGACATTTGGTAACACAATTTGACAAGTGCAGCTGGTCCTCTACATGCTAAAAAATATCTTTTATGGCATTTTAAGTGAATAATAACTTTGATATCTGATCAAAATACATCTTATATATATAAACTGTGAAATTTTACAGAGGTCATGGTCATACTGAATAATTAATGAAGTATTCTAGTTTTCTACATAAAGCCATCATTTTTTGACTGATGCAAGATACTTGGGAAGAAAGTAAAACATGTAAAATGAAAAGAATCCGTCTCTTCCTGTGGAATTTGAAGTGGTCAAGGTCACAAAGTAAACATTGGTTTTCGAATTTTCCTTATAGAGTTCATTATGATCTCACATACCTGAACCAAAGATGATGGTAATTGCAATATTTATTCAAGTAAGCCATATGTCGCCCAAATAGCCCTCTTGTAAATATACTGAATTTAGATATGACATAGATATATTACTGGCAAATATATTAATTTATGAATATTGTCAAAATGTTTCCCATAATTTTCCATCTTTCAAAGCAAAATGATTTAATTTATTAATTATTTCGGTTGATACAAATCAGGGAAACTGTACAGATACATTTAGATTGTAAAAAAGTATGCTATGTTGGTCGGACGTCAGTTGATTCATTTAAAATCAAATTTATTTAACCATACAAACATACATAAAAATTGTTAACATCCGTTACCTAAGTAAAATACATATTATTGATACAATTTCTCAAGCAAATGCCAGTATTTGCTAAACAGTGAGTTCCAAATATTTAATACTTGAAGCAAATCTTTTGTTTACGAAACATTCTTTATTTTGATTTTTTTTTTAATTTCATAAACCTTTAACATTGAAAAATAATATACCACTGTTACAAACATAACCCTGTTTCTTGGAAGGCACCTTTCCAGCTTGTATGCGTATGCTGTAGGACTACTATGTTATTTTGTATTGTGCACACTCATGCTGCATACAATTTACTTAACTTGCCCGATATACATTAGAGGCAAGTTATTTGAGGTAAAATATAAAATGTTTGACAGCAAATATCTGACAGTTTAACTTCCGTTACTGGGACTTTATATGTAAAACTAACAAGTACAAGAAAACATAATTTGATAACATTTGATAACAGTCAATGCCAATACCAAGCTATATGTATATAGCTGAATATGACAAAAGTGTAACACTCTTCTTTTTTTTTATTAGTTTTGCGATTGTTTTCTTATAAGAAATAGTCACGTTTTTAAACCTGCTCACTTAAGTTATTCTCTGTTTTATTATTTTATTAAAATGGTCTTTTGTGTCAAATATTCCGTATATATATTTATATATAAGATCTCTTCTGCCTTGCCAATATGTTTTTATCATTTGATAAACTGAGATCTAGAACAGTAAAATACTTCATATTTGACCCTGTTCAGAAATTTTAAAACTTCCGTTACATTAAAAATAAGGTGTACCATTTTGAGTCAAAGCAATTTGAAAATCTGTCACATTTGGTGAGCAATTTTTTGTAACAAGTCGCCTAACATATTTTACTTATTGAAAAAGTTGTTAAATCATGATTTCATGTTGATCGATTTTAAGTCATTTTTCATATCTGAAAACAGCATAAATTTCTGGATTGACTGAACAATTTCATAAATTCACTCAAGAAGCGATTTTTAACAAATGAAAGAGATACTTCATTGATGCTCAGTCGAAAGAAATACACTGGGAAGCGCGAGAGTAGACGATGAAGCTAAGTTCAAACAATGCATATCACTTAGTCTGTTGAACTTAATCGGTTGAATAGTGCTTTGTAAGTTCAATGCTTGACTTTAATATTATAGATTAAATTATATTGCTGCATCTATTGCTAGATACTGATGAAATGAATTAAGAACCATCTTATTCTAATTTACTATATCATAAAATGTGAAAATATATACCGCGGAAGATTTTCAAAAAAAAAATCAATTAAGCCATACATTTTTTAAATGTTGTTTATAAATAAATCAAAAACAAACATTAATATGACATAGATCTGAATCAACTTAACAAATTACATTATTCAATACATGTACATGTATGTATATGTATAATACACGCAATGTTTGCTTCAGAACTGCAGAGATCGTGTGTTTGTTGAACAAATTTCATACTAAAAGCTGTGATGTTATCAAAATTATTGATGTCATTGTGTACTGTACACAATACATGTTGAGTAATGTTGAGGTAGACACGATATTTTGTAAACACTATTTCTTTGAAGTATGTAATTTTTTGTGAATTGTGTTGTGCTAGATTAACGATAAATTGTTTCAAAAATTCGATCGAGTACTTAAACAATTGGAATAATTTTGCAATGTCCAGCAATAAGATGTTTTGTAAGCTATTGTCTGCAATTTGGTTAACCCGCCATTAATATTTTGTCCAGAAATATACGGTGTCACGGTCAAAAGTATGATATTTTGACGTTGCGCGGAAAAGTTGTGGTAAACGCTCTATCACCGTGATGCAACTGCTACGGTAACCGCCCGATAACACTTGCCTGATTTTTTCCATATCAGGTCAATAACCTGATATCAAGAATAAGCCCTGCCCATTTTAACGGACTTATTTCAATTGCTAAAATTCTCAATTTATCAGCATGGAAATTCTACATTTTATCTTATTCCCTTATAAGTCTTGAATCAAGATGCGATATTTATTCATTTATTGTTTCTGTTGTGATTTCAATTACGAATAAATTAGATCACTAACTAAATGAATGGACATCATAATTTATAATGCAAATGACATCATCGATGTCGACGCGATTTTTACGTCATATTTCATATGTAATCATAACAAACAGGCTTGACGATTTTCTTTGACAACTTGTAAATGTTTACTTTATAACGCTAGATTATTTTAATAGTGAACAAATCGTTTCGTTAAAGAATAATACGCATGTTTGTGTAGCTTGTGTAGACTTTTCATGCTCTCCGAACAATTTCGGGGGAGCATATAGTCGCCGCCTTTTCCGTCCGTCCGTCATTCCGTCCGTCCGTCCGCCTTACTTGTCCGTGATATAACTTTGAAACAACAAGAGGTATCAACATGAAACTTTGTAGGTAGATAGATCTCATTGAGTAGGTGTGCAGTGAAAAAGAACCGTAACTCTGCCTTTCCTAATTTTTGAATTCTTCCCCTTTTTTATTTTTAGCTCACCTGAGCAATGCTCATGGTGAACTATTGTGATGGCCCTGTGTCCGTCGTCCGTCGTCGTGCGTCATCAAATTTTGAGCATTAAATGGTATCATCTATGGGTCCTCTACCAAAGTTGTTCAAATTTTGTCCCTAGTGTCAAAATTGGCCCCGCCCCGGGGGGTCATATGTTTTTCCTTTTATGTATATAGTAAAATCTAAAAAAATCTTCTTCTCTGATTTGACAAAGGCTACAGATTAGATATTTAGCATGAAACATTGTGTAGTAGACCTCTATCAAGATTGTTCAAATAATGGCCCTAGGGTCAAAATTGGCCCCGCCCCGGGGGTCGTTGATTTTCATTACATACATAAAGTGAAAACTTGAAAAATCTTCTGGTCTGAAAGTAAATGGCCTAGAGCTTTGATATTTGGTATATTGTATTATCTGAAGGTCCAATACCAAAGTTGATCAAATTTTGTCCCTAGTATCAAACTTGGCCCCGCCCAGGGGGGTCAAAGGTTTTTACTTATTAGCTCACCTGTCACAAAGTGACAGAGTGAGCTTTTGTGATCGCTTTTCGTTCGGCGTCCGTCCGTCGTCTGTCCGTCCGTCGTCCGTAAACTTTTACTTTAAATGACATCTCCTCATAAACCGCTGAGCCAATTTCATCCAAACTTCACATGAATGTTCCTTTGGTGGTCACCTTTAAAAATTGTTTGGTAGAGCTTAGATATTTGGCATGAAACATCTTCTAGTGAGTGTCTATCAAGCTTGTTCAAATAAAAGCCCTGGGGTCAAAATTGGCCCCGCCCCGGGGGTCATTGTTTTTCCCTATATGCATATAGTAAAAACTTAAAAAATCTTCTTTTAAAGAACTCAAAGAGCTAGAGCTAAGATATTTAGCATGAAACATCTTCTAATGGGTGTCTACCAAGTTTGTTCAAATAAAAGCCCTGGGGTCAAAATTGGCCCCGCCCCAGGGGGTCATTGATTTTCCCTATATGCATATAGTAAAAACTTATAAAATCTTCTTTTAAAGAACCCAAAGAGCTAGAGCTAAGATATTTAGCATGAAACATCTTCTAATGGGTGTCTATCAAGTTTGTTCAAATAAAAGCCCTGGGGTCAAAATTGGCCCCGCCCCAGGGGGTCATTGATTTTCCCTATATGCATATAGTAAAAACTTATAAAATCTTCTTTTAAAGAACCCAAAGAGCTAGAGCTAAGATATTTAGCATGAAACATCTTCTAATGGGTGTCTACCAAATTTGTTCAAATAAGAGCCCTGGGGTCAAAATTGGCCCTGCCCCGGGGGTCATTGATTTTCCTTATATGTGTAAATTAGCAAAAACTTTAAAAAAAATCTTCTTTGAAAAACCCAAATAGCTAGAGTTTAGATACTAAGCATGAAACATCTTCTAGTGAGTGTCTACAAAGTTTGTTCAAATAAAAGCCCTTGGGTCAAAATTGGCCCCGCCCCGGGGGTCATTGATTTTATTTATGTGTATAGCAAAAACTTAAAAAAATCTTCTTCGGAAAAAAACAAATAGCTAGAGTTTAGATAATAAGCATGAAACATCTTGGGTTAAAACTGGCCCCGCCCCGGGGGTGTCATTGCTTTTAACTATGAGTGTATAGTTAAAACTTAGAAAATCTTTTTTTTAAAAACTCAACGAGCTAGACCTTAGATGTTTAGCATGAAACATCTTCTAATGGGTGTCTACCAAGTTTGTTCAAATAAAAGCCCTGGGGTTTAAACTGGTCCAGCTCTGGGGCCTATATACAGGTGAGCGACTTCAGGGCCATCATGGCCCTCTTGTTACACTTTGAACTTTGTCCGGGACATAACTCTAAAACTATAAGAGGTATCAACATGAAACTTTGTAGGTAGATAGATCTCATTGAGTAGGTGTGCAGTGCATAAGAACCGTAACTCAGCCTTGCCTAATTTTTTAAGTATCCCCCATTGTTTATTTTACACTTTGAACTTTGTCCGGGACGTAACTCTAAAAGTATAAGAGGTATCAACATGAAACTTTGTAGGTAGATAGATCTCATTTGGTAGGTGTGCAGTGCATAAGAACCGTAACTCTGCCTTGACTAATTTTTGAATAATTCCCCTTTGTTTATTTTACGCTTTGAACTTTGTCCGGGACAGAACTCTTAAACTATTAGAGGTATCAACATGAAACTTTGTAGGTAGATAGATCTCATTTGGTAGGTTTGCAATGTACAATAACCGTAACCCTGCCTTGCCTATTTTTTTTAATTAATCCCCTTTGGGTTTTTTTTACACTTTGAACTTTGTCCGAGACATAACTCTAAATGTATAAGAGGTATCAACATGAAACTTTGTAGGTAGACAGATCTCATTGAGTAGGCGTGCAGTACACAAGAACCATAACTCTGCCTTGCCTAATTTTTTAATTATTCCCCTTTGTTTATTTTCACACTTTGAACTTTGTCTGGAATATAACTCTAAAACTATAAAAAGTATCAACATGAAACTTTGTAGGTAGATAGATCTCATTAAGTAGGTTTGCAGTGCACAAGAATTGTTACACTGTCTTGCCTACTTTTGGAGTTATTGCCCTTTGCTAATTTTGACACTTTGAACTTTGTCCGGGATATTACACTAAAATTATAAGAGATATCAACATGAAACTTTGTAGATAGATAGGTATCATTTAGTAGAAGTGCATTGCTTAAGAATCATTACTCTGCCTTGCCTAATTTTGAAGTTATTGCCCTTTGTTTATTTTTACTTTTTGACTTTTGTCCGGGACATAACTTTAAAACTATTAGAGATATCAACATGAAACTTTGTAGGTAGCTAGATATCATTGGATAGAACTGCAATGCTTAAAGAACCTAAACAAAGCCTGGTCTAATTTTGGAGTTATTGCCCTTTGTTCATTTTTACACTTTGAATTTTACCCGGGACATAACTCTGAAACTATAAGAGATATCATCAGGAAACTTTATAGATAGATAGATCTCATTAAATCGATGTGCAGTGCAAAAAAACATAACTCCGCCTTGCCTAAGTTTGGAGTTTTTGCCCTTTGTTCATTTTTTTTTTATACTTTTCTGTGTCCAGAACCTTCTCGGGGAGCATCATCCGGTTCAACCGGTTCTTGTTTATTGAAATTATCTTGAACTTTTAAATTTGACAATTCAAGGAAAAGTGCAATAAAGTTTATATGATTCTTAAGGATTTTTTTGATCGATGTTCAAAGGTTAGAATTTTATCGTATTACATTTTGTTGTATCTTATATAAAAAAGGCAAAAGCCTCAAACCGTGATCGATTTACTTTTACCGTGAAATAAAATAATCGTTCAATTTCATGTCACATTTTCCGTTTTAAGACTGTCATTCGATATTTATACACCGCTTCCGTTTATTCTGGTTCCAAGTCCTATTATGGTTCCTATGAAAATGCGCAGAACACCAGTCTACGCATCCGTTTTCAATCAGAATACCTCGGCTTTTATCCTTATCTTGTTATTCGAAAAATTGCGACGTGTCAATTTCCGACTTCCGACAAAAGATTTCAAAACTATCACTATATAGCAGGTACTCGCGTCACCGTAAAGCTCTTTTGGGACCAGCTCTTCGGATTTGCTTTATTCACAGGAAATAATTTAGAGTTGAAAGAAAAATGGCCGCTAGTTACAAATTATAAGTTTCAGGAGCGGGGAAATTTGTTTTCAAGAATTGTTTCTTTGAACAAAAATGCCCTTTCTACGAAATTCGCTATTGAAAGTAGATTATTTTGAAATTTTGATAGTTTTTATGTGTTACATGATAAATAGAATAACATGCTACTGTCTATTGAAATCAATTTTATCAGGCTTGGCTGATTGTTAAAATACATTATGATCACAGTTGCTCGTATATTGATGTTTACTCTAGTCAATAGCTGCTTCGCCTGGTTGTCTTAATTGTATTTTGACATGTGTGCCATCTACTGTTTGCATGCTATTTAGATGGAAAACCGCGTGCAAAATCCACAATTATTATAACAAAAAATTGTCATGGTATCAGCGCTTTGTTCCATTGTGTATTTCTTTCCAAAAAAAAAAAAAAAAACAAAAAAAAAAACGGTCAAAGAAGTCTGACAAGTTTGTCAATGTTGTCTGTAGAAAATCTTTAGCTTTTCTCTAACTCCTCGTAAAATTAGTCAACTGTCTGTCAATTTGTGGGAATTGTCAGGGTTGTCTATGCTTACACGTAAAATGTCTGCCATGTTTTTTTTGGTTACTGTGCAGTACTAACCTTCACTACCTGGTGGTTACAGCGCGGTTACAGCTTTTTATGTTTTTATACAATCGCTCACCGCGAGGAAACGGGCTTATTACCGTAACCGTGTGGTAATCGCTCGGTTAAATTGTTTATACAATTGGCTGCTGGTGGCAATAAAAACTTCTAGAAACATTGCAAACTGTTCACAATCACCTAAGTTATATACATTTAACACTAGTAGAAGTATCTTCAATACTAAAATCATTAAACCTAGGGAGAGCGGTAGGTACATACCTAGTAAAAAAATATATATGAACTCTCTTTGCCTCTTAAGTCATTCTTTACAGTCTTGAAAAGTTTCTTCAAAGTGGAAATAAGCTCATGTTTTGCTATGTATAAAAGGGAAATTCTGGAGATAGTTCTTATTATAGAATAATCTTATAATTATTATCTCATACGACCTTGAACAAAGGTCTGAAAATAAACCTTTGGCAGGGATTTTAATAACCCTCTTCTGGTCCAGAAATTATCTATCTGATCGTCGAGTTCTATCCGGATCTTCTTCAAACATACTTAATATCACATTAGTGTTTCTTCAAGGCTTAATATTGGGACCCCTTATGTTCATCGTCTATATAAATGACATGTACACGACGTCTTGGACATGCAGTCAGTCTTAAGACTGTTTACTGATGTCGTATCTCTCAGTCTTATCGTTGAAGAAATCATTTTGTCAAGTTCGATCGGAGCAAAGCCGAATCATTAATTCTATCTCAGAAGCATCGACTACATAACTAGCCACACATCTCTTGTTATGAATAATACCTAAATTTCTGAAGTAGAATTCCATACTCGTCGTTGTGTTACGCTATCTAATGTAAGCACATTTTAAATATCAAACGTAAAGTTTTGCTAAGGATCAATACCATGCGGAAATTAAAAGAAAAATACCCTAGACAGAAATTCTCTAGAAACTATATATGTCTAAGATTATGTACACGTCTGATGGAACAATTTGACACATAATGATGGACGTGAATTGAAACAGAAGAAGAAGGCTTAAACACAATAGTATACGTTCTTGCAGGCTTGGTTTGATTGATGCTTTTCAAAGACGGTACTGGAAGACCACTCCCTGTAGCTGCTATAAAATGGCAATCTTCCTGGTACCATTTTATCTGTCTTAAGTCCCTCTATCTGTTGATGAGGTCACTCCTTGTACACTCTCATTATACTCACATTTTCAATTTTGTCATTTTAAGCCTAATTAAGGGATTCTATTTCTCCCTATTATAGATCCCATTGTCCCTTTTCTAAAATAAAATGATGTTCCTTTCTTCCAGTGCGTTGAGATTGAAGTATCATGCCATTTCCTTTTTATTGTAAATTCCTTAACACCGGAAACATTATATGCAATCCATTTTCTAATTTTTACTATATGGGTACTGTAGAATCAGCTAATTAAACCTATTTATAAACGTATTTAAATAAAAATGCCGCAATATTACTAACACAAATTTTAAAAGCATAAGAATAAGACGTGCAGATAGAATTCTTATACGTTTGCTACATAAAATTATTATTATTATCAAAAACGCGATTAACTAAATCGATTTAGATAGACAAATGTACAACGATTTATCTACCCATTTAAGTATTTTATAAATTTTATATTATTTTGAATATTACTTTAAGAACGCTCTGTTGCCTACAATGGAACAAGACGAAATGTATGATATAATAGATATTCTACGGGATGGTGAAAAAGACAACCAAATCGTTTATCGTAAGTCAAAATAAGCCAATACAAGTTCTGTAAATGCTATCTTCAAATTTGTCATTTATCTATCTATGTAGTGTAAGTCAGACTTTCAATAAAGTTGGATGCTTTTTTCCTCCATGCTTTTTACAATTATTACTTTAATTAGATATTTGTGAGTAATATAAATAAAACAAGTCTTTTTGTTATCGTCAATAACGTTGAACGGAAGTTCATAGGGTTAACTTTTCATATTTTACTTTATAAAAATCTTTGAAGTTATATGTTATCTTAAATGAAAATATGATAAGCTGTTTCAAAACATTATTTAAACATATTTATAATCAATGTCTTTCAGGATGTCAGAATGGTCATCCATATGTGATCCGAAATGTAAGTTCATTCTTAATTTGCAAATAAATTATAGAATAATAATGTAAGTAAGGTTCGCAAATACTTGTATATGAACAACGAAAAAACTGGTTATTTTACAATCATTTTCATAGTTCATAAACGATGTCTTATGTCATTTCTTAGACTGAATATTCCATTTACAACTATTCAGTAGAATAAATATTTATTTAAAGATGATTGAATATTATTGATAGCGTTTCATAAAACAAATGTTGCGTGTTTATCAGCATCTTTTTTTTACGTTTTTATGCCCCCCTTCGAAGAAGAGGGGGTATATTGTTTTGCTAATGTCGGTCTGTCTGTCGGTCTGTCTGTCGGTCCGTCGGTCTGTCCGTCTGCCCGTCGGTAGACCACATGGTTTCCGCTGATTATCTTGAAAAGTATTTATCACAAAGTCTTCATATTTCACATAGTGATTGGTCATAACTAGTAGATGACCCCTATTGATTTTGGGGTCACTAGGTCAAAGGTCAAGGTCACAGGGACCTTTAATGTCAAAATGGTTTCCGCTGATTATCTTAAAAGGTATGTATCACAAAGTCTTCATATTTCACATAGTGATTAGTCATCACTATTAGATGACCCCTATTGATTTTGGGGTCACTAGGTCAAAGGTCAAGGTCACAGGGGCCTTAAATGTCAAAATGGTTTCCGCTGATTATGTTAAAAAGTATTCATCACAACGTCTTTATATTTCACATAGTGATTGGCCATCACTAGTAGATGACCCCTATTGATTTTGGGGTCACTAGGTCAAAGGTCAAGGTGACAGGGACCTTAAAATGTCAAAATGGTTTCCGCTGATTATCTTAATAAGTATTTATCACAAAGTCTTCATATTTCACATAGTGATTGGTCATCACTAGTAGATGACTCCTATTGATTTTTGGGTCACTAGGTCAAAGGTCAAGGTCACAGGGACCTTAAATGTCAAAATGGTTTCCGCTGATTATCTTAAAAGTATGTATCACAAAGTCTTCATATTTCACATAGTGATTAGTCATCACTAGTAGATGACCCCTATTGATTTTGGGGTCACTAGGTCAAAGGTCAAGGTCACAGGGGCCTTAAATGTCAAAATGGTTTCCGCTGATTATCTTGAAAAGTATGTATCACAAAGTATCGATACTTCACATAGTGATTGGTCATCACTAGTAGATGACCCCTATTGATTTTGGGGTCACTAGGTCAAAGGTCAAGGTCACAGGGACCTTAAAATGTCAAAATGGTTCACAGGGGCCTTTAATGTCAAAAGGGTTTCCGTTGATTATCTTGAAAAGTATTCATCACAAAGTCTTCATATTTCACCTAGTTATTGGTCATTAGTAGTAGATGACCTCTATTGATTTAGGGTTCATTAGGTCAAAGGTCAATGTCACATGGGCCTTAAATGTCAAAATGGTTTCCGTTGATTTTTCCATAATTGAACACTTCCATGTACCCATTTTTGGCAAGTTTCTGTAATAAAATTACCAATTATGTGAGTCAATGGCTAGAAAGTGGGGTATATGTGTCGTTCGACATTCTTGTTTATGTTTGTAATATTTCATGATAATGGGATACGTGATAATTAAAAAAAAGTAATATGTTATAATTTGACATTCAGTGTGGAAAACCTTGGGTAGTTGCAAAATGTCCATGTGGATCGAAAATTGGGGGTACACTGCACAAGCTTGAGGACAAAAATGTAAAGGATGATGGGTATGTCTCAAAATGTGCTGTTGACCTATTGTGTTCACTTTTAACTTCATGTGTTATTTTGTTACACATTTATTTCTGTGGATGCTTATGTAATAAAAAGGTATTTGTGAAAGTGTCACAAAAATTCAACTTAAACTTTAAAATCAAACGTAATGTCTAATGTTTATCTTAAAATAATGCTTGAAACATAGATATGTTAAAATAAATGCCTTGCGCTATAACGTTTTGTTTGCATTTAAACAAATGTGGCAATTTTCACTATTCATTAGACCCTGCATTCAAGAGAACTATGATTGGTGATATAGAGTCATTTGTAAACACTCTCTGATGTTACTTTTGAAAGCAGGAAAGTCGCAATATACTGTAAATTTAAGGCTTTAATTGAATTAAACACACATCTCAGTCATAAAATTGATCGGTTAAAAAGCTAGACTGAAGTCAAGTATCTGGTATTTCATAGATATCAATGCAATGTTTTTCAAAATAAAACATGTTTAAGATATGCTATGCTTATCTCTGAGTAATCTAATCAATCACGGAAATTTATGAAAACTATAAAAATACTACTATATCTAGTTTGAATAAACGAATAAAAGAATACAAAAATGTGAATGGGAAGCTGTCTTCCTTAACAAGTCAAGCAAAGTTAGTCTTTTCTTAAAAGAAATGCCAGTTTTTTAATGGCAGGCATGGTCATAAAGTTTCATAAGCTCATTGTATTTCTATGATAATCGTGAAACTTTTTTCGGTTAAAACGATAAAACAAACAATAAAAAACACAGAGCCAAAGGCTCATAATTTTGTAAAACTCATGTAAGAGTTATTTGTGAATTTTCAAACCGTCGCCTTTAGTGATTTTGGAGACAACTTACACGCAAAATCCTTACGGACTCTAATCCCGGATGAGTACATAAGCTGCAATAGTAGAGCTTATAATTATCGAAATCACGTTCTTTAAGGTGACAACAGACACTTTCCGTGGTACTCACATAAATGTCATTTAAACTAAGTTATTTTAGTAATAATTGTTATTTATTTAATCTTTGTGCATTAAATATCGTTGATCATCATAAAAAATAACATATTTGAAAAAAATGCCTTTGTAAATGATTGATTTTGAATAAAAATCCTAAAATTTTAAATCGTAATATCAAAGTCATTTTTTATTTTTTTGTCATCAAACTTTTGGAAAATAACCATACTTATATTATCTGGGGAACTGTGTCTCAAATTTTTTCTATCTTTTCTCAAAAAAATATTACGTAACGTCAAACATTTTATGCGACTTTTTTCACCATACATATTACGTAATTAAAGATAATTAAGTCGCTGATTGAGCAAACAAAAATCCCTGACACGGTTCCCTCCGTAAATGAATTTCCTTTCATGTGCTTTAAACCGCATGTTAATTGCTTGATTATTAAAAAAGTTATGCCGATTCAAAGTTAGTCCGACCCGCATCAAACGAAGTGTCATAAATCGGCTGTTCTCTCTCGGACCCCTACGTTTCACGCTAAATAATTGCATTATACACAAATATCGCACCAGAGAGGGTCACAAGTTGCGGTAACATACTCTAACAACATTTTATGACCCAGTGACATCTGACCAATTAAAAAGCTGCTGATTAATATCAGTTTATAGCCGAAATTTCTTCAATTCTTAACGTGATTTACTTTCCGTCTGGTATCTGTCGCACATGTCACGTGACTATCGGTAAAATATGAGGCACTCAGTGGGGGGAAATGGAACGCATTGCGCACCGCTAGCGGGGTATTTAATTGTTTCCTTTTTGAAGTTTATTAAATTATTATCATCAGCATTATTATTGTATTATACCAGTGTCACTCTGCCTGTGTATTCGTGTATGAAATTCCGTTAAAATATAAAATAAAATAACAAAAAACTGAGCTTCTGACAGTCTTTTAAAGTCCATGGTAGATGTACAAATAAGAACGGGATATTATATATTTTTTTCCACCAAATTGATAATGCTTCACATATTTTAATAGAAATAAAAGATATTACTCGATCATTATGATCTGGCCTTCTTGACTTCTATTATCATGAATATCATCTATGCACGGCATAAAGATCCAGTTTCTACCGGGATAGACAATAAATTTCATACTTTGTCCCAGATTTATTAGTACTGTGTCCGATTTACTGGCGAACAATTTATTTTCACTGAAAATATATTTTAATATCTTTTTTTTATTCATAGAGAAATAATCATCCTTAGACAATCTAAAATGGTTTAGAAATTTGTCAGGGACACCTTACCACAAGTCATATAGGCGTTCACATAAAAAATGTTGTCTGTTTTTGTTGTTAATTGTTTTACTTGACATTGTTAGAAAACGAGGTTGAATGTAAAGTAAACCCTTGAATCCGTACAAAAGTCTATCAACTCAATGTAATATCTATCAGTTTAACGGGACAGACAAATTATTCTCACACATTATGGATATTTTAGCAACTACATTTTTAATCAACCCCGTGGTCGTGCGATTTGCCGCTATGCTTAATTATTTATGTTTCATACATTATGTTACGTACATTGGCCGACAATTTTTTAGTTTATAAAAAAAGGCTAAATGTTGAGATATTCATAAAAGATGTACGGTAATTGTACGATACATGTATTACGAGTAGTATGGACCAGTATGGACCTGTAATTCACGCATATATGAAACTACCGATTTCCCTCATTGATGCCTCAACAGGGGGCGGAGCGTTATCGATAATCGACAGGTTACGCAAATAGCAGATACAAATAGTATAGGTACCGTTTTAAAACGTTTAAAAACACATTTTTTGGACTAACTGCTTCCAAAATTAAATCACGAATGTGTTCAGAAAAGGTTGATAAATCTACTTAGCAAAAAATCTCATTTTAGGTATTTTCAGTGATAATTGACTCCGTTGTCACCTTAAAAACAAAATGATATTTCGTAAATACGAAAAGTAATTTCGAAATAACATTATAATTTATGATGTCTTAAAAACGAAATATTATTCAATTAAATATGGAAAAACAGGAGCGGTTAAATGCCTTTAAATCGTTTCTTCTATTTATAACTCAATATCTCAAAATTACGTAATATTTCGTATTTACGAAATGTGATCTAGCATTTACGTAATAATGCGAAAAATGTTTAGTCATTACGAAAATTATTTTGTAACTAAGGATCATAGGAAGTGCCATGGATGTCAGTTAAGGGCACCGTATATTTCTCAACACTATATTTACATGTTTTCTAATTATATAATCTGTGTCCGAAAAAAATTGTTATACTTTGAAGTCTAAGACCAAATTAAGAGTACTTAATTAATGTTAGAAAGTATTTGTAATTATCAAGAACGAATCATAATAGAAGAGTAACTGATTTAACCAAAATAATAATAATAATAAATTAGTCATTTTCTTTATAATGTATCACTAGTTCTGATAAAACATTGACCGGTCATATTCTCGGATTGGCGGAAGAACGTAAAAATGGAGCAGCTCCTGAACGGGACTTAAAACCGTTGAACTGTGCATGTGTGAGGTTACTTCTACATCTTACAATGTATGCTGCGTGTGTTGATGAAAATATAAAGGTAAATTTTGATATTTTTGACCCCTGGTTTGTAATGAGTAAGTTACATTGAATATTGTTGTAACACATGTAAAAGGATGCCTTTAACATTTTGTTCCTTCCTGTTTGCGTTATGACCTCTTTTAAAAAGTAAAATAAAGAAATATATGACTTATTGAATAAAATCCAGAATCATTTAAATGAACAACAGGCATTCTGTAGAGAGGAACCGTTCAAAGAAAGGGGCTAACAGTATATATATATTGTTAAAGGAGAATAATTATCAAAATAACGAATAAAGTCTGTAATGTACGAAATAGTTTGTTTATGAGTGATTGAATTTGCCAAACATACGTAGATACAATCTTATCTTACTTGACTTAATATTTTAGGATGTCACTGAAATTATTAAGGCGGATATCGACTCTGGTAAAACTGTAGATTTCCTCTTTAGTCACATAAAGAAAGATATTTGTGATATCCAGAGTGCACTGAAAAGTAGTCCGGACGACGTTCTGCTTTTTTGTCACTATTTTGTAGACTCTATAGTCAAACGAAATGGTAAGCATAAAGTTCAAGATAATAACCAATTGCAATTCTAACCAGACAAAGATTATGACGGTTATGTGCAATAGTCTATGTTAATGTTATTTTAACATAATGATTATCTTAATTTTAAATACACAATTAATGTAAATTTGTGGATACGATTAAATTTAATAACGAGGATTTTAAAGTGTAATGGAAAATACTAACAATAGCTTTATTGTCACTTTGAGCTTTGACATTATATAATACAAGTCTTATGAATCAAAGAGGCAGAACAAAATATGTCTTATTCATATAATTATATAATTATTGTGTATAAGTAGACTTACCATTTCTTTATATTTTATAAGAAAAGCCACAAATAGATGAAGAGTTTTCATACAATCATTGGTCAAATAAAGAAAATCGGCGACAATGGGAAAAGGAATTTGATGAAAAATATGTTAGACCGGTTGTACAGGTAAGTCCTAAATATATTTTCAGTAAATTTACCAAAAGGAAAATGAAACGCTGTGTATAAATATTCATCGGCTTTGTTAAAGATTATATTAATATCTGGGCTACTGTGTTCTCAACAAGGTAAAGCATGTAACGACCCTAGTCACGTAGTGCAAGCGTTCCGAGCAGAATAATTACGATTGTTTTTTTTTTTTATCATTCGATACTCTGTAGCACAATGTTTTCCATAGTTAAACTAAATCTTCTAATTTCCTTCTGACTGTCACAGCTAACAAAATGTCAGGGCCTTGTATTAATTCAATTTCAAAGCTATGAACAATGAAATTAACTAAACAATGATTTTAATTATACGTTTTCATGATCTTTTGTATTGCATCGTTTTCTTAGGCATCGTCGTTTTAGCGTAACGCAGAAGCAATCAAAGTTAATTCGGCTTAAAGGTGAAGGCACGGAAAAGACCACGATACTCAATGATAAAGTCCAAAACAATTTATATGCTTTTTTTCCCTAATATCAGTTCTGAGATTTAGAATAAGGGTAGTGCGTGTGAGCCAAACAACCGGCATTTATTTATAAATGATATGATCATATTTCGATGTAATTATAAACTTTTCGCTTTAAATATTACATCATAATACACAGAACAATAGTCTATAGGGTATGTTCGTAATATTATACCAATAATATTGCCATCAACATAAAGTAGAGGTGGTAACACTTGTATCATTCATGGCCATTTTAATTAAATCACATCGTTGTTTACAAGGTTACAAAATATAAACATCGTGTTTGAAGTACAGGTTATCCTTTGATTGCTCAGTCAACCTAAAATACCATTACATGACTCTTAATGGCATTATGAATGCGATAATTCATAAAAGGTAGAGAAAGTAAAGGAAAATTTTATTGTTAATACAAAGAACATTCCATAAAGACTTACTGCTCTGGACGGCTAAAACTGAATACCCGATGTGTGACGTTTAGACTAATAATCTATAAAAAGAAGAAAAAATTAGTGAGAAGCAAAGAATCCTTGAAGAAAGCAGAAAACGACAAAATTGAAAATGTTGCTGGCGCGGTATTGTATCGATTTAACTTGTATATGTCTCGCAAGTGTGACGTGTTTGCACGCAATCGTAACACCGTGACAAATATGCATTTTTTGAAATTTGCGGCGCATCAATCGCTTTATGTTCCAATAAGTTTAAAAATTATGGTTATTATCCTGTAAAATGTTCCATACTAATTCAAGAAATAAAAGTTTATATTAAATATGTAAATACCATAAATTCCCGCTAAACTATTAAACGCGTTTATTTTATTCGATTATATGAGAATGACAGGAGGACATTTTGAATTGCTCGATTTTGCTGACTTTGCATTGTCGTATTAGACAAATTCAAAGCAAAACATTCCCTGAGATGCAGTATCAGTTTTGTTCGTATAAGAATAAGAAAATGTTTATTATAAAGATGATTATAATTGTTCTATCAATTGATATATCATGAATGTGTAATGGCTTACAACATGCTATTACGCATGCATCTTATAGACAATAAACGACCTGATAAATGTAACTTTCCTAGTTTATACATTTGATACTTATCTTTCAAACTCATTTTCAACTCATTTCTGATATACATTCTGATATAAAGGAGATTAAGAAGACTTGAAACACAGCCACTAAATACAGGAAGGTGTTTTTATGTATTTTCTGGTTCTTTTTTTGTTTTTTTTGTTTTTGTTTGTTTGTTTTTTTTTCACACATAAAAGCAGTTGCAGAAGCAGACATCATATTAAACCTAAAACCTATATACATGCATATATAGTTTTTAATTTGACTTCGATGCAAAGCCCGGTGACGAGAGTTTTTTTTCCCTTGGGAATTTTTTAGTTATTTTTTCCAAAAAAGCTAAAAAGGGGTTATGAATCCAAAATCAAATTCCCCCAAAGGAAAGGGCAATTTTATTTTAAACCTGTGAAAAAAAAAATAAAAAAATTAAAAATTTATTATTATGAAACTCTTTAAAATTTAAAACACTGATAAAATTTAAGAGAAAGTTGTTTAAATAAAAAAGAAAAAAAAAAAAAAATGGAAAAAAAAGAAAAAACCCCAATTTTTTTTTCCGACCCCCCCCCTTTTTTAAAGCTAAAACGGTTTTTTTTATATTATTTTTACATCTAGGTTAAAGACAAAATTTTAAACAGTTTTTTAAATTTCCTAATTTTTGCTATTAAAATTCAGAAAAAAAGTCTTTTTAAAAAAATTTTTTCACCCTTTTCACTCCATTTAAAACCAAGGGGAAAAATGGGCTAAAACGTTTAAAAATTTCCGTGTGGGGTAAAGTTTTCATTTAAAGTAAAATGAGAAATTGTTAATATAAGCTTATAAAATGCAAATTTGTAATATTTTCCTAAGATAATTGTGTTTATTTCCAATAATTACCAAGTGAAATTTATAGTATTTTAAACATAAAGATAATGTGTGTATTTTGGTTGTTAAATCTCTTAAGCAAATATTCCTAGTTATTTTTGTTATAAAATAAAATACACATTCGTTTGCAACCTTTTAGTCTTTCAACCTATGTTCAGTGTATGCTCTATCTCTATTTTTAGGACTGTAATGCAATCATTGAACAATCGAACGAACTGTTGAAAGGTAAGTATTTTAATCAGTTAAGTGTTTGTTTTAGCAAACTTCTTTTCATTGCATCGGATTGAAATATGAATTCAAATCAATTGAAATAAGTGTTATGCATAAGTATCAATAAACAAGAGCTGTCAGTAGGACAGCAACGCTCGACTATTCTTAGTGCTTGATAGTAAAAAAAATGCTTGATACAGTTACCTCCTCCTGTTTACAGGTTGGGGTCATGATGGTGAACAAGTGTGCAAAGTTTCAAAGCCATATGTCAATGGACTTTGAAATATTTGAACTATTACAAAAACTTTAACATAAATTCTAAGTCGAAAAAGGGGCATAATTCTGTCAAAATGCTTGATAGAGTTACCTCCTCCTGTTTACAGGTTGGGGTCATGATGTTGAACAAGTGTGCAAAGTTTCAAAGCCATATGTCAATGGACTTTGAAAATATTTGAACTATTACAAAAACTTTAACATAAATTCTATGTCGAAAAAGGGGCATAATTCTGTCAAAATGCTTGATAGAGTTACCTCCTCCTGTTTACAGGTTGGGGTCATGATGGTGAACAAGTGTGCAAAGTTTCAAAGCCATATGTCAATGGACTTTGAAAATATTTGAACTATTACAAAAACTTTAACATAAATTCTAAGTCGAAAAAGGGGCATAATTCTGTCAAAATGCTTGATAGAGTTACCTCCTCCTGTTTACAGGTTGGGGTCATAATGGTGAACAAGTGTGCAAAGTTTCAAAGCCATATGTCTATGGACTTTGAAAATATTTGAGGTATTACAAAAACTTTAACGTAAATTCTAAGTCGAAAAGGGGCACAATTCTGTCAAAATGCTTGATAGAGTTACCTTCTCCTGTCTACAGGTTGGGGTCATGATGGTGAACAAGTGAGCAAAGTTTCAAAGCCATATGTCAATGGACTTTGAAAATATTTGAACTATTACAAAAACTTTAACATAAGTGGTTACGCCGACGCCGACGCGGACGCGGACGCCGACGCTCGGGTGACTGCAATAGCTCTACTTATTCTTATCGAATAGTCGAGCTAAAAAAATATAAATGCAACATAAACCTCCGTCATTCAGGATTGATGTTAAAATATACATTTTGCCACCCTGTAAAATTTTCAATTCAAGAACTTTAGGAACAATCATATATGTGCATTTATCCTCACGAGCGACAGTATTATATAAGCCATTATTGAAATGAATTATTTAAACTTCAAAGTCAAGCATAAATAAAGAATGCGAAGCAGTTCCTTTTTATTCCCTTAAAGTTGCATACAACAAGATTAGCAGGGAAAGCAAGCTTTGGGATAAAAAAGTATGATAAGTAAAAAGATTCAAGAGTCAACTAATAACTTACATGTGCGTTTAATAACTGATTTTGCAGTAGTAGTAAATCTTGCAGAAAGGGTGTTTTTTTGCATATGTTTGGTAGTTACGTGCATTGCACGTGTCGTTTGCATTGTGTTAATTAATTCTTTGTTCATTGCTCTGTTGTTTACTACAAAGAAATTTTCGGGTTATCCTTGAAAATGAGCATGCATCTGGAGTCATGCTGCTTTAAGATAAACGTTTGAGACTTTGATTCGAAAGCTCATTATTTTTCAGACAATAGTGAAATAGTAACCATGCTTAGCGACAGCAATGTCAACTCAGATGACAGTGGATCAGAGTACCTGTGCACCAATGCGATGTTTTGGATGTACAGAGTTCCAGTAACATTTACACATATGAAGCATGTCTTCCAGAGAATGAGTGATTCGGCGCAATCAAAACTGTCTTTGCTCAAGCGGTTTTATGAAGAGGTAACAGATATTCATATGTTTTTATATTACTTTGTAGACTTTTTGTCAACTCTATATACAATTCATAACAAAACAATGTGAACTGTTTACACTTTCTGATTATAGAATTAATGTTCGGAGATAAAGGAAATAGAAAAACTAGCGTAAACCATTATTGGTACATTGTATATGTTCGGGGTACAATCACATAAATAAAGTTTCTTAACAATGATGTTTGAAGAAAAACAAGTTTAAATAGAGACTAATACTTAGCACACGAAAGATAATTATGCTGAATAAACATAGCAATAGGCATTACTTTTCAAAAATTTTGAAATGACGTACTTGTTATTGTTGATTTATATACGTTTGCTTTACAATTCATATTTACTTTATTGTGACTGTGTGAAATACTCTTATTAATAGATTATTTGTGTATTAAAGGAGCATATCCTTAAAGCTATTCGCTTTATACCAAGCATTTTAAGACTCCAAAGAATACTTCTTCGGAAGTACAGCAGGAAATATTACAAAACTGACATTAAAGATATAACGATTGGAACATTAAAGCAAGGTAATTATCAAAGTATGGTTTCTTGAGGAACTCAGTTATTCTCTATAATCATTATATTTCTTACCACCATTCAATGTAGAGTGCCTAGCTATCATGAAAATATAAGATGTCGCAACAAGTGATCCATTTCGTGAAGATGAAACCAAAAATTATATTTTTGCTTTCACTTTGAAATAACACTTTGTTTTGGGTTTTGATTTGAATATTCCATCATGATTAACGTTTTAAAGGCACAATATATTATCAGACGCTGAAAATTACACTAAACAATATTTTGAAATGATAATATTATAATTCATTTTGAAATGATAACATCATAATTCATTACCTTATGTTTGCTGATTACTTTGCAATTTCAGTAGAACTTCTATGAGTCGAACTTCGATTAGTCGATTTTCTCGATGTGTCGAAGTAAAACGAAAGTCCCGGACTTTTCCCTTATATATTCCTTAAAAAAACCTATTTATGAGTCGAGATTTTATGTGTCGAGTTTTTCGATGTGTCGAAGTTTTTTCGTGGTCCGTATAGAATAAATCTAGTACAATTTACCATAAATAAGTCGAAGTTCTTCGGTTATTTTGACACCTTCGATCTCGAGACATTTTCACACCTTTTCTTGCCGCGAAGACGATTTCCGATCAACTTTAGTGACAGGTGTTAATTACACAGCCGAATGTTCAAACAGCCTTTGTATGCGTGTAAATGTGTGAAAAAATGCTTTAATCATTTCTATTTTAATTGCGTAGCGGTATTTGAAAGTAGATCTACATGTAAACAGTAAGAACTATCATTTGAGTACTTCCGTGACCCGGTGTCGCGTGATAATCACACGCGAAATATTTACTATAAGCTGGTTAAGTTATTGCCCTTTCGTATTGTTACGCCTTTTGTAACTTCATTGTATACGTCAACAGGGAGTCCGAATCATTAGCCTTGAAAAGTTACTTAACATGTCATATTTATCATTGTATAATGTAAAATATCAGATTAATGAATGAAAGAAAACATGAAGTAGGTTACGTAATAGATCTTATAAAAAAGGCTAGTCTCGGGTTGAAATTTTGTCATGAAATTCAGACCGATTCATGAGTCGAAGTCCCGATGTGTCGAAGTTTTTACGTAAGTCCCTCCAACTTCGACTTACCGAAGTTCTACTGTATTACCGTTACTGTTTGTAATGCATCACTATTTCAAAATAAATTTTTCAAGATCTAAACGCAAAGGAATACGTTGTGTATGACTTTGCTATAACACTGAATATTTTATATATAAATGGGCAGTGTCCACTTCCGTATATCCTTCTGGTGAAAACAAAGAATTGAGAATGGACACATGTGTTTTGACCATAAAATTATGTTTTATAACTTCTTTATTTTCTCTATGTTGTAGACTTACTCTTGAGCTATTAATGACTTATTCGGTCACTTGTATTTTTTAACTTATTTTATTTTTCATAACTCCTAGATAAATTGTTATATAAACTTGAGCATTGAGCATATATTTCCACTTTTATGAAGAAAGGTATAATACTTGGAAATAAAAGAAATATATATCATTTCTTTCCTAAAAATATAGACAAAGTAGCCGGTGATGATACTGAACAACTTTTAAATGATGTAACAGAAGCATGGAGTATTGCAAGACATGTCATAGCTGAACAAAAGCATGGTAAGTATTTAATTTCCTTATAAACTAGCATGCCTCCAGCTAAACCAAAATATTTCAAGAAAATCAAACTTGAGAAAACAGCACTGATTTTGTTAGAAAAAAATATCTAAATTTATATAATTTTAATCAATTATGTGCGTTTATAATAACTGAGTTTACCAGATTTCTACTGCGTGACAAATGCAGTAAGGACACATTTTGCATATTTTGACCTCTTGTTGATGTATTTCGTGGATTATTTTACTTTAAATTACCTTCCAAAATTTCCTGAAACAATGAGTAAGTATTAGAAGGTATGCTGCTTTAATTGTAAATCATTTTGTGTTTTTGTTGATTCTTAAAATTGATTTTAAATTAAAAGAACATTTTCCCTTCATTTTGTCATTTTGTGTATATTAAAACACTTATAGTGATAATAAAGGAATCATTTTATAACTAGAAATCACAGGACAAAGTTGTTAAAATGCTTATATTAATTGTGCTCCTATGTGCCTATTAGGGAAAGCCATATTAGAGAAAAGACATATTCAACTTAATTTCTAAAGATTTTAACGTACAAAATAATCATTTAACCTTTTTGTACAACACAGTCTGTTTAACTGAATATGGAAGGGTGTTTGTACCTAAAGAACTTTGTGATGAACCTTTTACTGAAGCCAGTCATATTGAGGTCTTGTTACCAAACACTGATGATAGCGGAATATGCTCATTTGCTATGCTTGAGATTTTAATGAAAATGCAAAACGAATTTCTAGAAGAATATCGTCAAGTATGTCAAAGGTAAGATCATTTAAAATGAATGACTACTTTCGTTAGACAGTATCGAACATACACTAATATTTATACTAAATAATGAAGACCTTTTAAATCTTTGTTCAATATTATTTTATACGCCCGTTTGAAAACCTGATGACCGTCGTAATACGGAAACACCCATGGCGAAGGGTTGCATTCAATTTTACCGGGATTCCCCTATCATATCTTTTTACATGCATATTCAAATTTAATACCACTTGATACAACATTTCTTGAGCAAATGAGTAAGCGTCTTAACAATGTCACAAAAAGAGGTCAGATAGATATGATATGAAAATGTGTGTACCTACCATAAAGGAGTGTGTACCTACCATTTATAAGATTAGTCTTGATGTCACAAATAATCGAAATCATGAACAAAAAGAGAAAACTTATCAAAAAGCATGACGACTAACAAAACGACATGTGACGGCACCATGCCGAGAACTATTAAAATGACCGATAAAGTAAGAGAAACGGGGAAAATACAATAAAACTGAAACGGGAATTTCAGGGACAAGGGTAAGGTAAAAGGAAATGTAAAATGTCATTATAAAGGTCACCAGATAGGATGAAATGTGAAGATTTTTCCGGGACCCACCCTAAATTAGGTTCTTTTAGCGTAAGATATCTTTAGCTTATGAAGCTGTTATCTGATTCATTTTTTACGTTTTTGTGGCTCATTACAATATTTCTGTATATGTGTGTGTGTGTGTGTGTGTGTGTGTGTGTGTGTGTGTGTGTGTGTGCGTGTGTGTTTGTGTGTGCGTGCGTACGTGCGTGTGTGTGTTTTCAATTATCTCCTTTATATTTTATAAAAACTTTTAAACTTATAAATAACTTTTTATTGTATACCTGGGAATAACTTTTACGCCCCTTTTATTCAAAGTCTTGTTTTCCTTCAGACGGTTTCTTATTACCATTATATCAAGTGGTGCTTTTTAGGACCTGAACTAATGACCAATGTAAGGTAAAGTTTTGCCTGAGCAGGCTCCTGTTGCCAAGGTTAAAGTCATTTGCAAAAATGAATCATTAATGCCTCATTTATAAAGTGATGTAAATGCTTACCGCGGTGACAATGCTACGGGAATAACATGTGACAAGGGATATTTGTTTGAAAGATTTATAAGAAATTCTAACATAAATATGTTTTATGTATGTGACAGGAAAGGCGCGGAAGTACATATGTCTGCTGTTTGCCCGAAGGAAATCACGTCAGCTCATTTGATCAGCTTCGATCTTCTTCAAGATATACAACCGCTGGTCCTGGCAAACTGCTCTTTCAATGTACGGAACTCAAACATAGATTATGATTTCGACAACTTTGAAAAGCAACTGATAGATCGTTTTGTATCTACTAAGTCAGTTATACAAATCACACCTATGCAGGTATAACTACCTTAATTTACATTTAGAACGGTTTGCGTTCATTGAACGCCGCCTTTTCTTGTTGATCTTGTTTATCATGTTTTACGTAGTACCGAACACTTCAGTCACTTCGGTCCAACATTGGTCTGAATTATGAGAACTTGCAACCCACGAGAACAACTATTCAATACAAGTGTCAGCTATATGATTATCAATTTTGGTGTCGCGATTGACAGTCAGTAGAAAATAATATTTACCTCGATAATTATCGAACACACTACGTTATAAAGTCAAAATAATGGCCCCAAAATTAACCGTGGACTAGTATTATAAGCTAAGGAACTAATATTTCATGACTTTACAGTATAAAAAGTTCTAGCCGACCAATAAAAAACAACGTTAAAACAAATATTACGTGTAATTTACAGATTCGGACAGCGTGTTGTGTCTGTCAAAGGTACAAAAATAAACTTATTAAAACGTTTTACTACATTTTTTCTTGCGTACACCTGCTTTAAAATTAAATGGAATGCCGAAAATATAAATACGACTTCTGTCGATTTCGGCGGCATATTTAGGCTTGTTTGCGTTTAAAAAAGAAAACGGGCAACATAGAAAATTAACTAAAAGAAACAATTGTGCTGATGATTAAATGAAACAGGTATTGTATTCCGCTGAATATCAAAATAAATGGACCCTGCTAATGTCATATTCATCCAGGCAAGTTCTGTTATCTATAGACTTGGATATGTACCTCATCTTTATACAAAAATTGTAAAATACATGTATTTTCTACAATAGCGTCAAATACTCGACTATTTAAGTATATTAGTTAAGATGTTATATAAAAAGGGACTTATTATTGTTTTTTAATAATATCAGGTGCTAAATCATCACGAATGATAATTACTTAACAAGTATATATGTTATTTATTTCATTCAAATGTTGTTTGTCTATAAATATTAAGTGTTGTATAACCTTAGCCAAAACTTGAAACATATATGTTTATGTAAATCACTCACCGGAAAGTAAATGATTTTTTACAGTATAGAAAAATGACAAAATGCGTGGACGGTAGCTTGCAAGTACCACTACCGTCCATGATCAGACTCAATAAAATCGAGCTGTTACATTTTCAATTTCTCCGTAATGAGATTCTGTTTTTTACTACAATACACTAACCCAACAACAAAAAAAGTCGCGGAAATAGAATTTATGTAAAAATAATGACGTTACTCTTTCTAAAATATGTTAAATTTAATTACCGGATGACAGATAATATGTCGTTTTGAATAAGGGGTATGGTCGGATGCATCATCTTCATTGTAAAGTAGTGCATATTCAAATTAAGATTTTTGTTAAATTTTAGATTGATGAGATGATTTACAGGGCTGATTTCTCCGTCTCGGATTATATGATGATGCTTGAAAAACATATCCATCAGGTACAACTTTCTCAATCTTATATTATCAGACTGTATCAATCCTTAGATTAAAATTATGAAAATATACATCGTATTAATTTGTTGTCATTTTTCATGGCCTGTTCTTCTAAACATTTGAGAAAAAGGTAAAATGTAACAAATGTAAAAGTAAAATGTATTAAAAGGCTGATATGGTTAGATTTAACTACAATGTTATCCTGGAAACGGAAAGTTCACTTTTATACATTAATTCAAACTGCATATTTATCAAAATACTGGAGAAATAAACGGGTAAAATATATTTAACCCTACTGACTCAGATTTGTGGATTCCTTTGTGTTCATTATCGTTAAGGGTTCAAAGGAGGGAGGCTCTTTTTGTGTCCATTGATCATATTTGTTTCAATTTTGATAATTGATTAGTGTTTGTGTAAGAAATGCCGACCTCATTCATGTCATTGGATGTTTTACAAATCTGTCATGACTTAATTTAACAAAAACAAAAAACAAACAAATAAAGGAAAAAAACACACAAAAACAGTCCGGTGAGATAAACTATTTCATACAAAAAAATGTTTACATTTCAGAAACCTTTGACACCTGTAATGAGGAACCAGATTTCCTGTGACGTCAGAGATATTCCAGATATTTGTCAAATATTGTCACATCTGGATATTACTATAAGAGTATTGAGCGTGACTGATGCGGACCCGGAATCCATGCTGTATAACTACATGATTGATAAACTGAAAATGAACAGAGGAGTGCTTACAACAAAGGTATAAACAAAGGGATTGAACATGACTGGTTAATTTCTATTTAAAATACTTTCAAGTAATAGGAAATGGAAATATTAAGTTTCATCGTTTATTTACAGCAATTTAACCGAACGTCTCGGAACAAAAATAAAAGTTGAATGTTTGTTTTAAACTAGTATAATTGGGGCTTGTAGTATTATGTAATTACTTAACTTAACATGCGTTGTGTGTTTTTTGTTCAACACTGACTGAAAGAAAGGGCACGCTGTATGCAATGTTTATATTTGTTGCTGTTGTTGCTGTTTTTGTTAAATGTTTGGTTGAAATGTATCCTTGCGATGATATGGCAAAACATTGCATATTGCAACAAACTCCTTTCAATTGATGTGCTGTGACGAACATTTCACTAGCAAAGTATTCATCTATTACACGTAGGTGATACACAAAAATCGTGTTGTTGCACATCTTGCTCGTGCTTATCACAACAATTTTAATTTTATAATGCATCCTTTCGAAGAGGGGGTTTTGTATTGCAAATATCTATCAAATTTTCGTTCAGTCAGTCGTGAGACAACTTTGTTTCCACTCTAAAACATTTGACTGATACCCATCAAACGTCATAGATAGTCACTCTTATTACGTACGAGATCCCTAATTCTTCATACACAAATGTTTATTGGTCAACATCACAATGATTTGAATATTAACACTACTTTCGCTTATTAACTTATGGACAATGGTATCAAAATACTTCCACATTTTAAAAGATGGTCATCCTGATTAAGTTGAAATCTTTTTTTTTTGGCATAGCAGTCTGAAGACCTATGTTACAGTTACCTTGACGTTTAAACAGTTACTGCTCAATAACAAGAGACCTATCTGACATAAGCCTTTAAACTTTAGAGAAGTATTACCCTTATCGAGTAGAAAAACTATTGCATTTTGCATCAGTGCTTGATAATGTAGCTTACATTTACCTTGACTGTATCAAAAATCTATTTTACACAATTACTTGAGAAAGAATTATCACCCTCAATGAGAAGAAAAACATCTTTGTAATATGGACCGTGGTATAAAGTAACGGTTTAAAGCAACCCTCATTTTGAAAACAACAACATCGGGAGCAACAGAATAAATGACAATAAATGAATTAAGTGTGTAATATATATATAACATTATGGGTTTTTTCTATACATAATGAAATAAAGAAGTGATATAGAAACTGAATATGACTTTATTTGAGAAGTGCTGATCATTGTAAAATTATTCATTTACTTTTTCTTTTGTGTATAATTCAAAGTTTTAAATTGCATGGTTTAAGCAAACTACATGGATACAGCCAGAGTCAAAGAAAATTGTAAAATCATTTGGAAATCTTATTATAACATAGTCATTTTTATGCATTCATGAAACTAATTTTGACTAAACATTAAAGGTAAAAGGAAGGTGACACCTGTGTCACCTTTTTATTATCATCTTCCGTTTTCATTGCAGATCCGTCAATTATGCAAACTTAATCACGTGCAATCATTGTGGATGACATTGTCGATTCAAAAAGCAGTTATCATGTTAACTCACGGAAAAGCAACAGATGTATGTAAATAGTACTTTTGCATGTTACAAGATATAATATCTAAAAGACAGTAATTTCATGAAACCCGATCTGAAAGTTGTGCAAGCAAAAAATATTTCTTGTGAAATTCAAAATGTTACATAGCTTCCGTCAATAGTGAATTATCAGATAGAAAAAAGTAAATTGTGAATTAATTAAACAAATATGCACATTAGGTTCCGTCAATAGTGAATTATCAGAGAAAAAGGTAAATTATGGATGAATGAAACAAATATGCACATTAGGGCAAAAAAAAGCTGCTAAAATACATTTTTCATTTTTTACAACAGGATATATTTGACACAATTCAAGATCCATATCACGAAAGATTACCCGCAGAACATGTGGAACAGTTTAGAGCTTTTCTTAAAAGGCAGTCCAATGAAAGACAATATGCATTGCTTGACGTTCTATTTGAGTACATAACATTGCGAGTGGCGAGGAAACAAAATGAAGAAGATGAGGATTACCAAGATCAAAGTGCATATCCGTAAGTAATTGATATGACGATAAGGTGTTGGAAGTTTCAAATTCATTCATAGTTGGGGTCTAGATAAAAAAATGCATTCAATTTTTCATTCATACTGCTATTTAGCCTACTGAATAAAGAAAAATGAAATTATCCGTTTTGGTTAAAAAAAGGTTTTATGAAGTAATTTGGTTATTTCAATGACACTGTTAAAAAAACTAAAATAGACCATAACTGTTCAAATGCGTTGCTAACATCTTTCGTCAAGCAACGAGCATATTTCGTTCCATGCGCGATGGAAGAGACTGATAGCACAAAAATGATGTTAATTCGTACAGAAAGAGGAAAGTTTTTAAAAAGAAAAAAAATCTACTTCTGCTGTATTGTGATTTTTCTTCAGCATGAAACGATAAATGAGAAAATAGATTTTGTATTGATTGAAAATTGCATAACACCACAGTCTTTAATAACTAACTTATTATTTGTCTTTTGTACATGCCAAAGTCAATATTTGCTGTTATTAAATGATAACGAAATGTATGTTAATTATGTGAGAGAAAGCTTGTGTTTTGTGCATGTTAATATATAGATGGAACGGGCTCGTCAGTAACAATCCTCCTGTTTGTTGAGAAACGGACAGTGTTGCAACCCTGAAAATATCGGTAAACTTTTACAATTGCATGTTTAAATGGTGAATACTGCTTATGCCGATCCTAGGTGTCGTGGACGGTAGTTTGCACTTGGCAGTACTGTATATCCGGCCGTTTGTTTGTTATATGTTGAATTATTAGTGTAAATAAATACATTTTATTTATTTAATATTATACTTATATCGATACTAGATTTGAAACATTTGAACGTGTATTTTAATATAATTGTTCTTTTGATGATAAAGAAATGTTGTTCTTAAATATATAATATATGCATTTTTACATAAGTGCGTAGAAAATGTCAAAATTAATACACGACATTTCTCTTTTGCGGTAGAAAGGGTGGGGTCAAGTGCATTTCTAAAAGTCTTTCAAACTTTAACACAAATTACTCTCTATTAGTTTACATTGCTGCAAATTGAAATAACTATTCTTATGATCCATTACGTCCATGTCCGATAAATTTTCCAGAATGTTTATCCTCCTTTTATTTCCCTTTGTTGATGATTTCTATGGTGTATTTTCGTTGAAATTAAACTGGTGTTAGACTGTTTTTAATATTCCTAGGATGAAAGTATTAAAGTTTTAAATTACACTAATGAAACTAAAGGAGTTACTGTCATACTGGATGAATAAGGTGTTTATGTAGTAAGGTTTAGGTCAGAAATTAGAAAAAAAGACTAGTTGTATCTTGTTAATATAAAATTTAAGGAAAATGGTCATATGAAATATGCACTTTAAGATTTATATGCTAAATTAGTTTGTTTATTGCCAATATGTTTAGCACAACTGTGTTTATTGCCAATATGTTTAGCACAACTGAGCAGACACTTTTCTTCAAAGGAATAAAGAAGTCTGCTCCATGAAAAATAATGACCGGCCCCAGGTAGGCCATCCTTAAAAGGTCCTGAATATGACATGGGTTTAGAAAAACATCTTTTACATAAGTCTTGGAAAAAATTATTTCGGTTTTGCTTATTATGGTGTTTAAGCCAAACGTTTGAAACATCATGGATATAATGCCAAAATGGTTACATCCTAAAGTCACACCTTTAAAATACTAAATATGAATATAAGTGTTTTATTTGTTTTTGTCTGAAACTAAAATGCAAGCAGCTTAAATATTTGTCATGAAACATAGGCTTAAATATATCTACAAGTATTATTTTTAACTTAAATGACCAAGACTTTCTTTGTGATGTCTTTCACATAGAAAAAACTACATGTAATGGGCATGTTCATTGTTCTATAAAAGTTGCATAACAATGTATCTTGGACCCAGTTATTTTGACCATTTTGTCTACTATGCTTTCGTTTTCACTTTGAAGAGCGATATTTACCAACGCGTGCTCGATATTTTATTGATACTGTAACAGTGTTAGATAGGGTAGTATTAGAAATGGTATACCGGTAATTATAACGTCGTTGATGATGCTACAGTGATTAGATGAGTATTGCAGTGGCCATAGCCAATGACCTGTGACAGTCAACATCAAAAGTTTAACTGTCTGATCTTTATTAAACGTTCAGCCTGACACGATGAGTGCACGTATGTGCTGCAAAATTCATAACGATTTTCAATTGATTGCTGATATCGTTCGTTCAAGCATCGATTAGTAAAGGAAATGATAATGGCAACGATATTCTGCAACCGATAACACATATAATTTACTATAGATTGACAGCCACAAAGCTATATTTATACTGCCTCAAAACGATATACAGATCATAAACATACTTTCATTGTAAACGACTTAAGTAACAAAAATGGAATAAAACGAATATTCAAACATAGTGGTTGCACAAACATTATCCTGTGCCAGGAACAAACGATGTCCGCGTATTTGTAAAAAGTACTTAAAACAAAGCCATTTTAAAATATGTGTCATCAAAATATAAATATTTATCTGCGGTTAACAAAAATAATGTAGTAAGCAACGTTTTTCTCCCATCTATGTATGGATGCCATTTTTTAATTTTTAAAGACAAAAGATCTTTAATAATCAAGTTCTAAAACATACTAAATACTAATTATCTTAGATGGTCTGTAGCATTTCCGTTTTCCTTATATTTTATTCAAATACAAAATGACCTTACTTATCCGTACCTAGTCATAAATAATAATTATCCAGTACATAATGACTTTTGTCATAGAACGAATGATTTCACAGGAACGCGTTTTTTTTGTTTTTATGTTGTATTTTCTTTCTTGGTTTTGTTGTTTTTGTTGTTGTTTCTAGTCTGTATTACAATATGTTATGTTTGATTTGTTGAACAGTTTTCTTATGTCACATTTTTTTAAATTCTTTAGGATCAAGGACTGTGTTTATGAATATGCTAGCGAAATTGGTAGAGAGGAGGAACTTGAATTTGTGAAGTACCAAGGTGACGGATATGACTTTCCTGATGGAATACTTCGCAAGCATTGCCTTTTTGCATGGGCGTTCGTCGCTGAAAACATCACAAAAAGTAAAACAGTATAAAGGTGTTAAGGGTAATGTGACACATAACTATGTGCTAACATATAAGTTACATTGATGTTTTCATGTGAATCTTGTCTTCGGCTGCAAAGTATGTGTAAACTTCAAGTGTTTACTAATTTACTTTTTATCTTTGCAAATAAACTATTGTTCATTTAGTAATACCATTTCCAATTGATATTGATCATTCAAATATAGATATGCATTCGTTTTGGCAGATATTTGTTGATAAAGTGTTTTTCTAAACTTGTTTTTATATAATGCTTCAGACATGTATATATATTTGTGTATTTTACTTATACGTGACAATGGTCTTAACTATTAAATGAAGTTATAGCTATATTGTGTTAGAAATTTTATGGAAGATAAGTGAATTGCAAATATGATAAATAATTGAGCAGGTCATTTGGACCCTCAAGAGGTGAAAGCATGATTTTAAAAAAAATTGTGTTTGATACTTTTCTTGTGCCATAAATGTCGACGTTTGTTCCTAGTTGCTTCAATGCAAAAGCGGTTTCGCTTTCAATCATATTTTAATTGCATGCTTTTATGAATATTTGTACCCATTCTTTGTTGTTTTATAAAAATGTTATGAGCAACTTGTTGGTATTCGATGTAGAAAAATGTCACTTTGTTAAATTGAAAACAATTGCTTAGAAATTAGCAATGAGTGATACAAAAAGGAATCAAACATAATGGCGGGATGTTCACTGTAACATATTTTAACTTTTACTGTTATAGAAAGTAATCACGAATACAAAAATGTATGGTTAAACGTTTTGAAAAGGATATGTGAATTACCAATGTCGTAATCTCTTTTTTTATATGTTTTGTTTCTTTATATTTTCATTGGAAACACTTACCTTTTTATTAATGATATATTATATACTTTGACTCAATATGGATATTTTGATACTTTGTTTTGGTAATCTTCATAATAATATCTCATAACACATGTATATGAAATTAAAGCTGTTTATGTCTGTTTCATGTTATTTTTTTTCTTAAAAATGCTGCTTTAAAACATGTAAATGTACGTATTTGAATATGAATATTTGCGTTTTTCTTCCTTAGACTAAACACATAAATATGTTGACAGTTCGCGTGTTTTGAAAATAAGTACCATTCAAGAAAGCTTTGCTTGATAAACTGTCAAATTGTTATCATGCTTTCAAAATATTTTAATGGTTATGTCTTTGTTTAGGAAGTATATGAGGGGATGAAAGGTATGTTATTGTTTAAATAATGCTTAGTGTGTTTGGTTTTTTTTTGCTCTGATAAATGAGACGTGCGCATTAGAAATATAATGCATTTTCTTGTGTAAAGTTTTGAAGAAGAATAATGTTTTGGAAGTTTTTTTTGTTTTTGTTTGTTAGATATTTTTGTTAGTTTAGTTTATTTTTCATGTATTGAATTGTATTACTTTACCATTTTTGTTGATATATTTATTATTGCTATGTTTTTGACAGTCATTTTTCTTTTCTTTGTTTTATAAGTGTGTATTGTTTCAGAATTTTCGGGAGGGTCTTTATTGTTTCTCCAACTTTTGTGTTTGTTGCTTTTTTAACTGTTGCCTTTATTTTAAATTTGTCAAGCCATTTTAAATATGGTTATTGATAATTTCATATCTAATAAAATGATTGGAATGAGACATTTTATTGTGTTATTTTTGTATTTTATGTGGACTTTGAGAAGATTCATTTAACCCATTATCTAAATGTTTAGTTTATGTTATATAATCTTATTTTTTTTAAAAGATTTTAGAATTGTGTACGTATAGTTTTTTTGTTCTGTTTTCTTTTTCAATGAAATGAATGCCATATGAACATCGCGGGAAAAACGTATTTTATTTTATTTTTCGACTTCATATTGTAAAAAAATTAGTAATTTCGTAATAATGTCTGTTCAGGAAAATAATTTGTTTGAAATAGCGTGAATATGTTTAAGATTGTGTTAAAAATAAGCATCAGTTACTGAATTTAGACCTCGAATAAGTTTATGTTTTCTTGATCAGTCTAGAGTGTTCTGTATATTTAAAATGAAAAAGATATCCAAGATTAAAATATTGAAGAAATATAGATGGTTATATAATTACATACAAAATACGTTTCTGCGAAATGCAGAACATAAATATCAGTTAAGTTTAAATTTCATACCGGATAAACTGTTCAATGTTTTACACTATATTTTTTGTTGTATATATTTCACATTATTTTTAAGGAAAGTAGCATGATTATATTAATGTTCATTGATTTGATAAGTCGTAAATGTCGGAGGCTGTATGATGATAAGGCCGAATGAGAATTGGCCTTACATGATGGATAAACAACAAACTTATCATAATGAACATTTCTTTGACTTTTGTTAACCTTATTAGATTTTATGTTTCATGTATTTTATTAGCTTTTTGCTTTATGTGTACGTTAAATCATGTTGAAAAGGATATGTGAATTATCAAAGTCGTATTCTATTTTTGTTCATGTTTTGTTCTTTTATATTTTCATTGGAAAGACTTACCTTTTTATATGTTATATACTTTGATTAAATATGCATATTAACTGTCTATCAGTAGATATTATACATGTATTTTATTTTGGTACTCTTCATAATAATATCTCATATCCCATGCAAATGAAATTTAAGTTGTGTATGTTTCCTTTTTTGTTATATTTCTTGAAAATGCTGCTTTAAAATGTGTGTATTTGTATTCGAATTTTGCGTTTCTCTTCCTGAGACAAAAACATAAGTATGTTGACACTTCGCAGGTTTTTGAAAATAAGTAACATTCAAGAAATTATACAAAGCTTTGCTGGATAAACATTCAAAATTGTTTATTGGTTATATCTACTGTTAAGGAAGCTTATGTTGGGATGAATGGTATACATTTGTTAAAATAATGCTGAGTTTCTTGTCTTTATTCATTGAAATATAATGCATTTTAATGTGTAACTTTTTTGCGAAGTATAGGTATGTTTGTAAGTTGATTTCGTGCTAGTTGAGTTGATTTTTCATGTATATAATTTTGTTAGTTTAGTTCTTATTTCTTTTTGTTACCATATTTCTTATTGCTATTTGAAAGGCAATTTCACTTTCTTAGTTTTATGAGTGTGTATTGTATTAGAATTTTCGGGAGTGTCTTTATTCTTTATCCATTTTTTTTGGCTTTTTTCAACTGTTGCCTTTATTCAATTTTTGATATGGTAATTGATAATTTCATATCTTATTAAATGATTGAAATGAGAAAGTTTATTTTTGTTATTTTGTATTTTTTGTGGACTTTTACTAGATTCAATTAACACATTATCTGAATGTGATTTTATGTTATATAATCTTAATTGTTTAAATTGTTTTTATGATACATATTTTAGATTGATGTACGTATTGTCTTTTTTCAGTGTGATCAGATGAAATCCACGTGAACATTTGTGCTACGAAGGCACAGAAATTGCGTATTGTATTTGATTTTTCGTTTTCAAATTCTGAAAAATAAGTAATTTCCTTATCATGTCTGGAAAGTTACATAATAATTTCAATGTTCATTGATAAGTCGTAAATTTCGAAGACTTATGATGATAAGGCCGAATGAGAATTGGCTTTACATGATGGATGAACAACAATCGTATCTTGGTTTATACAAAATTTATTTTAGTTCGATTGTGTAGGAAGCTATGAGCTTATAGACACACTTTCGAATCCGTTCCTGGAACCGACCAGTACTGAGCAATGAGTGTAAAGTTTTTGCTCACGGAAACAACGACTTGCCCCTGGCGGGGTTTGAACCCATGCGACTAGCGATCATTAGATTGCTAGTCCGACGCGTTTACCACTTGGCCATGTCGCCACTTAATCGTATCTTATTAAACGTTTCTTTGATTTTGTTTTATTTTATTAGTTGTTTTTGTTTTGTTTTATGTAGTCTCGATATTTACATAGTATATAAATCAAATTGCCATGCATTCGTTAATGTTTTAATATTTAATTATATGTAATATCATTTTGAAAAGGAAAATGTAAATAATAGACAGGAGACAGGTGTAAGGCTTTTTAAAACCAACAGTAGTGTAACAAAAAGGACAAATATAATTATTAACAAAATGAAGGAAAATAAATGAAGAGAAAGATAGTGCTTTGTATTAAATGTTATTATTTTTAGAAACTACAAAATTATTATGAACATATTGAAGCTTATACTCTGCATGCAATATATTTTTCAAAAAAAAATGCAAATTAATAAAGTTGTGTCTTTGTCTCTCTTTTTATTAAAATGTCTTTTTATTTTTATAATTTTACTTTGGAAAATGATTTATTTAATTTATATTCATCATTATCAGTCATTTTTACGGAAGGACTTTATAGTTTTTATATATTTTGTTATTATACATGCCCAATGTGTATGTAGCTGAATATGTGTATCATGTATCATGTATGTTTTGAAATAAGCTAAACTGGGTATTTAAACTAATAAGTAATTATCAGTCCATCATTTTAGATCAAGGAAATATTCATTTCTCAAATGTAAAGATATTTATCTTAAAGTGTTTGTTTAATATTCACATCTGTTTTAGAGCGGTTAAGGTCTTTGACTTCAAAACACTTGTTCGTTGAATTTCCCGCTAGAGCTCTTGATTCTTTCATTTGAGGAAGCTATCAACGTCGATGTCTCTACTCATTCCCCACTCGAATCTAAAGTAATGTGCGAAAGGGCACCTGAGGTCTTCCGCAAACAAAAGGGAATGACCACTAATGATCTTTTGGCGAGACGTACACCCCAACCTAACTTTATGCACTATATATATATAATCTTACTATGCTTTTAAAAAACTTGATAAGGATTGTTAATTGATGAACGTCTTTGATTAATTAGAAGAAAGAAATGTTTTGTGACGATTGCAATGTAACAGTACTTAGATACCATTTTCTTATTTTTGATATCATATATTTGAAATGTTACTAACATTATGTTGTTATATTTAACAATTTGAATTTGTCGTATCGAATGTATCTTTGATTTAGCTTTTTCATTGGTGGTAGTGTTTAAACGGATTCGAATTCTTTGTAAAAAGAAAATAGAAAATACAGTTTTTCTATATTTTTGTCTATATTTTTGTCAATTTGATCCATACATGTATTTCTGTTTTATTTTTTTTCTGTTTTTCAAGCTTTATATCATATCACAAGGAATATTCTTAATGATCTTTATTCACTATAATTTTAGACTGAATGGGAGAGTCTTTTTCAATTACTATCTATGAATATTGTATAGTCACTTTTGTGGAGTGGTAACATATTTTCATTTCACTGGCGAGTATGATACTATTTTATTTAACGAGTTCAATCAATTAAGTATTAATCCTACACACAAATGTATTATTTTTATCACATACCGTAAATAAAGACTGTTTAAAGTGCAAAGGAATCATTATTCATTAACACGCATGTAATGTAATGCCTACATTTAGCGTGTCTTTACACTATGATTGTATAACGCAAATGACGGCACGTCAAAATATATCAACGACCATGCAATATCAATTTTACGCAGTCGCAAAATCGGATCGGGTATGTGATAAATATATACATGTACATGTATACTCGTATATAGTGTTGCCATACGTTCAAACATGATAAGGATTGTTAATTAATGTACGTCTTTGATTGATTTCAGGACAGAATTTTTTGAAGGCAATTGCTATATAGTAGTTCTAACGTATCATTCTCTTATTTTTGATGTCAATATTTGTCATGTTACTATCATCATGTCTTTACATTTAACAATTCTGAATTGTCGTATGGTATTTATCTTTGAATTTGCGTTTTCGTTGGTGGTGGTGTTTAAATGGATAGGAATGTGAAACCATAAATTATTTGTACACTTATATGAAAATACAGTTTGTCTATGTTTTATCAATTTGATTAATATTTCTGTTATATTCCATGCTGTTTTTTCAAGCTTGATATCTTTTTTTTTCAAAGAGAATATTCTTATTGACCTTTATTCTGTATCATTTTAGACTGTATGAGAGAGTCTTTAACAGTGCTGTTGGTTTGATTAATTACTAGTTAGTTATTTTCTTTTTAAAAGAAACATTTTTGAATACATAATGATTTTTATAAAAAGGTATGAATAATAGGACGGAAGTTTGACATGTAAGCTTAAGTAAACTGACTTACATGTAAATTTGATTCGTTATTTATGATATGAAGGTTTCTAATTCTGCTTATAAAGAGAAGTGTTAAAAGTGGTAATGTCGATTTTATTCTTTTACACCTTTCTCACTTTCATTCATTGTTAAATGGAATATACATGTATATGTATTACTCGCAAATTTGAAAACATATATCGATTACAGATATACTAGTTGAAATAGCCTTTAAATGATCAACTTTATATCATTGAGCGTTGTTAAAATGTCATCTTAAGTTGGCATTTTAAAGCTCTTTGAATAACACATAAAGCTTTATCCCTCAAATTATTCAAACGAGGAAGTACCGCATGTATATTTCATTCCATGGCAAGATAATTGCCATTAATTATATATCATAACAATGATTGATGCTTACTTTTCATGTGTGTTTTTAGTCTATAATAAAGTGTGTGAGTGCAACAAGTGTTCTGTTCTGATGAATCCGTAGAAATTCCGAGTTTTACATTATCTTGTTTGTTAAACGTTTTTCTGACTCCTTTTTAATTATTTGCATATAGGTCAGCTTGTAAATCAGTATGATTACTTAAGAGTTTCAAAGTCCACGTGATGAGCTAAAGTTTTAAACGTTTTAAATTGAAGTATGTTATTTTGAAATTTCAATGACAAGCATTCTGTAGTATTTACGACAGAGGAACGTGTGCATGCTTAAAGGCTAAGCTTGTGGAAACAAAAGCACATGATAGAGCATCCTTGCAATCAGTCGAGAGCCTTTTTGTGGCGATTTACTCTGACTAACTGGAGTACAAGGTTCTAGCCACCGAATGGCAAACCGTGTGTCGAGACTAAGACCACTATATCTAGAAACTACGAGACCGCTTTCGAGTAGCAGCAGATAATGCTGCTGTTATCCTTTAAACTAACAAAAACCAGTTTCCGACCGACCGTGCAGAATCGTTTAGCCGTGAACGGTTGCAAGGGCGTCGCTCATACTCCACCCCCGCCAAGCCATACTGCTTAGGAGTGGGGGTATTAGTCTGTTTCAATCGACAGCTCTTATTTAATCTAAAAACGATTTCAAAAAGAATAAATAATTGTTGTTCAGGCATTATTTAGTAACCCACTTCACTTGAATACTTAGGTATACCAAATGCAAACTAACCAACAAAGAAATTAAAAAACAGTTTTGTATCGGTATTGATTTTCTAATCTTGAAACTATATGAGGTCATGGCTTTACGAGGCTTTTTGTTGAATACTTTAAAGAGGACTTGAAAAAGGCGACATATAGGAGTTACTTTTGTCGGCCGCGTCGTTGTCGGCGTCGTTGTCGGCGTCCCCATAGGCTTGTCCGGAGCATAAGTTAGTCATTATAAGTCGGACTGACTTCAAACTTGGTAAGCACTCTTCTTATAATGACCCAAAGTGCAGTGCACAAGAACCGGTACTCTGCACTTCTTAATTTTTGAGTTATTGCCCTTTGTTAATTTTCGTCATTTTTTTGTCCGGGCCATTTCTCCTAATGTATAAAAGCTATGGACTTGAAACTTCATAGGATGATAGACTTCATTAAGAAGAAGTGCAGTGCCTAAGAACCGGTGCTCTGCACTTCTTTTTTTCTTAAGTTTATTGCCCTTTGTTAATTTTCATACTTTATTTTTGTCCAAGGCCATTAGTATATAGGCTATGGACTTGAAAATTCATAGGATGATAAATCTCATTAAGAAGAAGTGCAATGCACAAGAATCGGTGCTCTGCATTTCTTATTTTTTGAGTTATTGCCCTTTGTTAATTTTCATACTTTATTTTTGTCCAGGCCATTTCTGCTAAAGTATATAAGCTATAGACTTGAATATTCATAGGATGATAGATCTTATTGATAAGAAGTGCAGTGCACAGATACTGCTGCTCTGCATTTCTCATTGTTTGAGTTATTGCCCTTTGTTAATTTTCATATTTCATTTTTGTCCTGGCCATTTCTCCTAAATTATATTGATCACAAGGCGACACATCCGACTCGCGGAGTTCTAGTTGTTATTCACAATATTGTTATCGTATAAAAAATTGTTGTCTCTTATATCTAACTGACTTTAGTCAGACATATTCCGTTAAATATACATGTATATAGAAAGTATCTGGTATCCTGAGTGCATTTTAATTGCTCATAATTCATCATTAAAGCCACTACTTTCGTTGAACATTTTTATTTCTTCAACACTGTAAATCTTAACATATCATTTGAAGAATTTTTGACTCGACATCCGACAAGTGGTTGTACCCGGAAACCTTTACGGCATTTGTATACACACCAGCAATGTCTACCAGTTCACTGTTAACAGAATTCCCGACACCAAGAACCACTATTTCAGCGCCCTCATTGCGTAATTTGTTAGCCTCTGTCACTGTTGCAGTGTGGTTATTTGACCGACCGTCCGTGATAACAACCACGACGTTTTTAGCATCTGGTCTGTCTCCATTTGTAAACTGCAGAAGCATACATAATTTATGAAATTCGTCCGATAATTATCTGGCAAAAAGGTAACATAAGCTAATTAGATCGATTCTTGACCCTTAGATTATCTGACAAACTCCGTTAATATAAAGGCACACATGCCAACTTGACAAGAAGTTAAATATCTGAATGTATTAATACATTATTAGAATTTTAGATATTCCTTTTGAGATTAACTATATTCTTAAAAGTATTAACAGGGAAAATGTTTATTTTATCAACATGTGTGAGTATACATAAATTAATATAAAAATAAAATATTATAGGACAGAAGTACTAAACTAGTTTTATAGAGTAAGGCATCTTTACTTGAAAAGTTATGTCAACAAAGACCAACAAGGAAATGCAACATTAAATGACTGCATCTTTAACAAAATCCAGCACCACAAACCTGAAATACGTTTTCCCGGACATATTTTAGTGCACTACCGGTGTTGGTTGTACCGTTGTGGTATGGCACATACGTGAGAGCATTTAATAGATCCGCCTTGTTAGTGTAGTCATTCAAATACCATTGTAAATGTGGGTCATTGTCAAACAGTAGAACAGACATCTGGAATAATAGAAAGATCGAAAGCATGTTCATTTCTCTCAATAATGATCGAATTGATTATATACACCCACTTTCTGGACTCATATGTAGAAACAAAAATCCTGAACAAACGTGAACGGAACCTTATGTGATAAATAGATGTGCACAAATGTTTCCTGTTTTAGCGGTAGAATGTAGGGGTAATATGCGTTTTTTGACCGCTGATCGTCTTTGTTAACATTTACTTTTTTATTCAACTAGTTAAGAGAATCACTAAAGTTCGAAAAGTGTATACTAACATATGTATTAAACCGAACGTATAAAGAACTGATATCTTTAAAACTTAAAGATGTCATAGAATATTCTCAAATGCCAGAGAATGATAACTTATGAATCCATTTGCTACTATAACAATAACATAAAATGTGAACTACCTGATCACCATGACTTCCTATGTCGAGATGACTAACAATGTCTTTTATAAAAGATATCACTTTTTGGAATCCTGGGAATCCAACGCTACCAGACTCGTCGACTACAAACACAACGTCGCTATGGCAACCTAATGACGAACAAATCAGTTGATATTGTTTCACCCAAAATCAATAAAAAGTAGTATAATAAAAATGGCTTCGAAATTCTCATGTTTGCCAGCAAAGTTTGAATTATTTATAATAAAAAGTATTTTTATTACAAATCCTGTGTGTCTTGAATAACATGGCAAATGAAAGTGCAAATTGGTTATGGTATAATTTAGGCATCAAAATTTGAAACATTCAAGAACTCTAACAGATGTGGCTCGGGGAGTCAGTGCCTTCTATTGCAACAAAGGATAGAAATGAGAGCTTCTATAACGATTAAGACATCGCCCCATTGTGTACATGAATATTTGCTCCGAAAAAAAAGTCTTCATTGGCACGAACAAAAATCTAATGCAATTGTACCTATAAAAATACTGTATGTTAAGATTTTAAAATATATCATCTCTATATTAAATAGGTTGATAATATTTCTCTTCTATATATGCTTTGATTTTCATTAACAGTGTACAATGAACCAATTATATAAATCAATAGAGTATATTGAATGAGTGTAAGTTCAATACTGAATTTATTGCACATTTAGAATGAAATTATAATATGCGTATGCGAGCTCCTGGCGAGCATAATATTATTTTATTCAACAAGTTCAATAAATTCAGTAATGAACTTACACGAATTTAATATTCTATTTATCACATATCCAAAATAAAGACATTTAAAGTGAAATAAGAGTCATTTTTCATTAACGCGTCAATAGTATAACGCTAACATTTTACGTGTTGTCGCCGGCGAAAGCACGACAAAGCGCCAAACGGTGGTACTATCGCTAACGTTGCACGCCAGACGCCGCTTTTCGTGCGACGTGTTGTCGCGATGTCATATTGTCGCTCAGCTCAAATCAAAGGATTGGCAACAAGGCCAAGCGACAGGGCGACATCGCCAAAACACACCACACGACAACGGACCGTTTGGCATGCTTCGCTAGAGACAGTGCGTCGTTTGGCGATTTTTGCTAGCGACAAGATGAAAAGGCAATAACGATATCGGTTGAGTTGTCGCTATCGGCAACGCAACGAGCAAAGTGTACCAAGTCAGCGACTATAGTACTTTGAACCTAATTTTATCACCATTTTGAAAAAAAAAATTATAATCCATAGATTCCGGACCAATGGCCGCGGGAAAACTTACTGTAAAATCCCGGAGGGGCGGCGGTTGATGCAAGTGGTTTTTGTGTTGTTGTTGTGAAATCTGGGACATTACAAAGGTCGGTGTGACAGCAGTGAAGTTTTAGATCACGAGGGGCGTTTCTTTTACCTATTATACCATTAAAGCCAAAACCTGCACCGTCACAAACCTTAATCAACGAGAAGAAAATTTAAGTGAATAAAATTTTGTAGTTTTATAATAAATGTATTGCTTAATATACATGTTTATTTTTTTTCCAGTTCATATACATTTTTCGCTTGATACTTAATCTTAACGGCAAAATTCGCCATCAACAACAACGAGAAGTAAAAAAAAATATACAATAAAAGCAAAACAATTCCACTTGATGAACATATGCATACACTATTCAAATAAGAAGTTCAATGGCTTATAATTTTTTTCTTCTTCAAAGCGAAATTTCACAGATACACCACTTCTTTAGTCATAAATCAATAAAAAATAATATTACAGGACAGTCATTGAAAACATATTTCACAACAAAATGTTTATATGTGTTTGTATTGGAGAAAACATTTAAATATGTTTGCGTAAAGAATTTAACATGTATCTAAGAAACGATTATCCGTAAAGCCAGTGAATAAAGTGTCAATGCATCAGTTACATACTGGCTTACTTATTGACAGGTTCAGTGTAATTTCAACGTAAACTCGAACGGTAACATAAGTTTTTGAATAAGTTTGTGAAGTTATTTCTGAATTAAATTATAAATTTTGTAAAACTTTCAAATTTCCTGACAGATATCTTAAAAAAGAAGAAACACGACCGAAATGAATTTATTCATGCGCCTTAGTGATTAGGTCTTAGGGGATAGACATCATTGGCATTTTGTGTTGTTTACAAATTGACTTTATGAGGTTCGTTTCGTATACACTGACATTCTAGATTAGAAAAGCAGTGTGTGGGTTTGAAAAGAGGACCAAAGAAACAATACTAAACTAATTCTATCTTTAAGGATGTCCGTACATTAACTTATAAAATAAATAAGGAAGAGATGAAGGCTTGGAAATCAAGAAGGACTCACACTTCTGGATATGCAGGATAAAATGTGTTCAATATGTCCATCATGCGCATATGCTGTGTTGATCATACACATCTGAAACAAACATGTATTAAACATAGTTATAGAAAGGGTCATTACTTATTGCACCAGTTGTATTTGATATAAGTAGACATATTCCAATTTGACAATTCAACCATTAACGACAACGACATGAGACTGAGACAAATGCTGGCATGAGCATATATTTTTACCGAAATCTATACTGCTTTAAGCTAAACAGTAATGTTGTGATTTTAGGATATAGGCAATGAAACATAGTCGATGAATGGATCTGTATTTACACCCCCTGAATTCCTGTGTTTGCATCACAAAACATTCATTGAAATTGTCAACAAATTTTATACTTCGGTCCAAGAAGGCCAATAACAAAATAACAATTGGATCAGCAAGCAAACTATTTCGGATAAAAGTTAATATGTGAATTATCTTCTATTGTAAATTTAAACGAAAGACAATCATTTCTTTAAAAATATGAAATATAGTATTTGTTTTCTCCCTTGCCCCTGCGCAGTGCAAATATACTTTCAAGATACTAAAATACTAGTTCTATGATCTGTATATCATTTTGATTCCGTTACCCAACTATTGTTTTGTTGTTTTTTTGGTTTTTTTTTCGTTTTTTTTTTAAATTTTTTACACAATACAAAACATTTATGCATAATCATACAATATATGAGATATACGTATAAGGAGGAATAAGAGATTTATTTTTAGAATCTACAAAGATTATAGATATAATAAAGATAATTATTCATTAGTATCTTTACAGAGTTGACAAATTTTTAATACCAGACTTATTTTAGTATAACATATAATTTAGCAAAAGATTCATTTTTGGAACTTATTACTTTACAATATTATAGAACTTATTTAACATAAAGGAGAAATTCCAATTTTACATTGAACTTGTATTGAAAAAAAATGTCATTAATTCAAGGGAAAAAACTCCTACTATCTTAAAATTGATATCCAGTTAAGAGTTGTACTTCTTGTCATGAATACCTTATGCAAACATTAAAAAAGACCAAAGGTCATTCAAGGTGTAAAAAAAATAAAGATACAAAAAAGGGCAGTGGGTGCAATACAGAGTGGATCAAGCCTAAATAAATGATCTTAAAACATTAGTCTCAATTACTCAAACTATTGTTTACAAGATTATAAAATAAAGTATTTTGATGAAAAACAATCAGTATTGAAATATTATTTTTAATACTACCTCTGACGAAGCACAGTGTTTAGTTGTGTTGCATGTTACTGAACCAGTTACCGGAACCTGTGGGCAGTGATAACACGTCAATGCTGGAAAAAATGGAAACAAATTGTTTGAAAATTGTCTCAACGAATACAACGAAAGGTTAGTATATATTGCATTGTTTATTTATTTGTTGCAAAAAAAGCTGGCATTTGTAATTTTCCATAGACAAAAAACAACAAATAGCCCTGCTTGATAAAACTGTCACTTTATCATCACAAAATAAAATATGTGTTTGAAAATCATTATCAATGTTGTTTATAAACTCGTATGTATTTTTTTATATATATTGTGGAACTTAAAACTTAAGGGTGGGTTGGAAGAAGATCTAGTTATTTGAGCGCTGCGTCCCACCCTTGTTTTTCTGTCTTTCTTATTATGCAAATACAGATAGCAGTATTTAAGATCAAAATAAAATATATGTTCAAGGTGACCCAGAAAATCATTCTTTTAAGTTTCTTTGTTTGAAAGTTCAACAAGAATGCAAAAATATCAATGACATGATACGTTATAATATGTTTAACTCTATGTCATTTCTTTCTTTCATGTTGTCATAGATATTTTAACCAGGAAATGAAAATTGAAATGAAATCAACATGTATAGGTCTTAACTTATGTGTCGTTCATTCACTTTGTAGTATTGAAATTTGTTTAATGGGTACATAAGAACTGATATCTTCACATAAGTGAAGTGTTCTTTTTTGCAAGCAATTTTACAGTTCTTTTGTATTCATATAGTAAGTGAAGCATACGTGTTTTGATGTAATATTATGCGTGAATTGTTTGAAAGCTTCATGTCTGTTTTCTTTTCCTGACACCATTTTTATGAAATGATGTATTTGTTTCCATGGAAATGAGCTTCTGGAATATCATGTTAGCATGTGGGTGTCATTTGGTCATAGGAGAAATATGTTTTTCTAAACATATTCGCATGTATAAAATAACAGTTATTTTCAGGATTTCATAAACTCCATCGTGTTACTTTACATCAAATTACTATATCCCCGGGCACCGGCACCATAATTATGTATACAACAGTTGACAAATGGTGATAATTTTCGTTATGGAAAATAGTTAACCTTAAATTACTGCTTTTTTCCAAAACATTTCTTAAAAGAATCCCAAATATTTTATAAGTCTTAGATTTTTTTGTAAATAATTAACAAACAAACACCTCTTTCATTCAATGATATTAGAAAAAACAAAGAAAATGAAGTGCCAACGGACGTTTCTTAACGTGGTAATTACGCTCATCAACACTTTCTAGTATTATAAATGTATTGTTAATTACTATAATTAATTAGATACCAATCAAACAATGTGAGCATTCGTAAGTTACATAACAATACTTTGTGTCAGAAAAAAGGTATTTTACATAACAAAACAGTTAAACAGATGACGGATATTGCCAATATGCAACAAATCTAACAAATCAAGTTTCGGGAAGGAAAAATGACTTACTAAGAAGTGTTTAATATTACATGGAATCAGAAGGCAATAACAAGCATTTTTAAACCGATGTAAAAATGAAAAGAGATATAAGAATGTTAACACTTTACAAATTTCATAATAAGAAGTATTTATCTCTTACATAGTCTATTTCAACACAAAACTTTGGATAAACAAGGATTTTATCAGAAGGAAAAAAGAAAAATAATAACAACTAGAAACAAAATCATCGGCATTTGTGAAACATTTTGGCGAGAAATTTTACTAACATATAAAAATAATACATTCAAAAGGAATTTCGAGAGTGCAGTTCAATAACCAAAATTTATTTGAAAGCTACATATTTAATAAATCCCTAATCTGACCTTTCATTTGAACAACAACAGATTTAACCGCCAACATTTACATGTGCTCTTTTGTAAACAAATATGCTGTGGTGAAATTCGTATTGTATCCACTAATCTTATAATGAGAATCATGATAATGCAGACTTACGGCATGTTCCACATGTACGAGGACATGCTGTGTTGGCTACGGGTGAAGTGGAACAAAAGTCGGGCTTTGAAGCAATGAACAGCTGACATCCTTTCGTGTCAAGGTCATGGCACACTTGGCATGATGAAGGCACCGCTAGACTCACAACTGAAACAATAAATAGTAATAAATGCCTCGTTTGCTATGAAGCTTAACCAAACATTACATATTACTAAAACATTATATAATAATTACGTATATTAGTATGTTCTAGAAATATTAGCTCTGTTGGGTATGTCTCTAAATAAATCCATTGCAATTACAAATAACGTTCACATGTGTATATTTAGGATTAAATACAATCTGTTCAATGAAAACAAACACTTTTCTTGGTTATTGACAATTTTTTTCACTTAGAAAGGTTTGGCCGTTTGTGCTAGATATACTGTCTTGCCTGTATCTCACCAAATGACTTGTTTTAACATCTTCAAATGCTCTTGTATTACAATTGTGCAATAATCGTCGCCATATACAGTATAAATTACACAATCTATACAAACTTAGTGAACTTAAAACAATATCAAATAATCAACATGTTTGTTATGTGAATTTCGAAAAGAAGTTAGCACTAAATTTCAGAATAGTAATTTTTATTTCACATTTCATTTTAGACTATGATTTTTTACTCCATTTTACTCTGCGTACGAAAAGTGCCATCGAGCCTCTCACTAATTCAAACATGTCCGAAATGGCGGGTGTATAAACTAATCATACACAAACTGAATTGTTAGAAATTTGTATTATCATTCGTTTTGTCCAGGAAATATTTAACACAAAAATTAAATTGTTCCACATACCTACGGCTATATATAATAAAATAAGTCCATTAGGAGAATACGCCATTTTTATTTGTATCTTAGACATTGATAAGATAAATAAGGTCATTTATTTAGAGAAGAGATAAGACAGTATATTTTTGTTTAACCTAATTAATTTACTTAAACATTAAGTGTTGTATTGATAACATATTCGTGAATTTCCGGTAATTTACGCCACCTTCGGTGCAAAAAACCCTGCATATTTGCTACAATTATCTAGGGAACTCAAACACTGTTCAAATTTTTATTAGATAGACAGAAGGACGAATAGATGAATGGCTGGATGGATGGATCTTTACTATTTTTCATCAGGTTTTACAATTGTACAATATGGCATATAACACTACTTAATATTTTACAACATAGTAGTCAGACAAAAGTAACTGATACAAAATCAATTTATTAAAAATAAACTTATGTTGAAAGGTACGGCAAATACATTGAAGCCTATTTGTTCATTTTCTTTTGAAAATGTAAAGTGTATCATTTTCAAACCAGTAACAAGTATATCTTTTGTATGATAACGTTTAAATTTTAAATTAGTAATCGTTTCCAAATAAAATTAATAAAATGGACGAACTTTGCAGCTCGCTGCTTTCTTAATTATAAGCCTGAAAAGATAACAACCAGTTTAAACGGTGCTGCCTTTTCTTTTGAGCCCGATGTAATAACATAATTTGCTTGTCCTGGTCAGTTCGTACAAGTACATTTTACATGAATAGCTTGACAGTCTTCATTTGGATGTGCACAAATGTATAACTTGAGTTTTCTGTTACAAAACTGTGTTCTAGCATTAGATAATTTGATTTATCAATTTTCTTTCAGCCTATTAGCGTTTTCGCGAAAAACAAATGTTTTTAGAATTTAATAAGCTAATTATTGGCTTCTTTCAAAGGACAGAACTTGCAAGATATTATCAATTTGAATTCACGTACTATACACTCAATTCCTTAATAAAATACTGTTTCATTTCGCGGATTGTTAAAAAATGGAACTCTGTTTTTTAAAGAAGCGTTCAGGAGCTTGCAAAAGTTTAAATAAGCAAATACGACATCTGATCAAATAAAAAAGAGACCACACATTACTATATCGATACGGTATACTTGTTACTTAAATACTTAAATGTTATTAAGCCCAGTATCCTAATTCAACAATCATAAATTTAGGATAGTGACACTTGTTAAAAGGAAAAGAAAGCTATTGTAGCATTCATCGCTAGGCCATTTGCTGCTCCCTACTTATGTATCTAAGAAAATTTCACATGTTAAGATTTTAAAGGGGATTTTCGTCATAGGATGTGTTGTTCGAAAATTAAACCTCCGTACTATAACAAAATCACTTTATCTATCGCTAAAAAAATTGTAAAAGGCAATCGAAGAAACATTGAAAAAAGAAAATAAATATGGTTATACCGGAACAACTATGCTTGTGTACGTTTCTTATTTTCCTTCGGACTGACAGAAATAGTATGCAGATGAATTGTTGCTAAGAAAATTTTCTAAAATCAATTCTCAATTATTGACAAAGCAAAACAGTTTACTTGATTTAGAATTGAACAGAAGTTTTTTTTTTAATTAAAGGCAATTTTTGTATTCAAATGAATAAATAAATAAATAAATAAATGCTATTTTTAGTTCGCACTAAAGAAATAGTTCCGAATGAGGTCATTAGATAAAGGTTCTTGATTATACAAGCTGGTCTAGACCCCCACGGCTTACACACTGAACTGATATGGGGAATCCATTGCTGCGGAAAATTATATTCTCGGTAAACGCGTTTGAAACGCTTCCAACGTGTATTGTAATATTTATCTACAAAACATGCAAACATTTGTTGTTGGTACATGTATTTTATTCTAATGTCATTCAAGAAAACAATTAACTTTTACATACTTTCGAATGTTTTTGTCTAATTTACTTAAATATCATTGAACTATATTGTTTCACGCATGCCTAAATATTGTAGTTCTTGCGTGCACGCAATTGGAAACGACTTCAATCTATTGGATAGCTTAAGAAACAAATATTGGACTTTTTCACTTCAAACGAGATATTAATTTTAATTACAATAAATAAATCTGTTATTTAAAGTACATTACGTAATGAATTGATGGTTTTAGTCAAGAAGTATCACTTTTACAGCTTTCTGTACTGACTTTCTGCATTACAGATTTAAGATTATCAAATTAATAGAATGTTATTAAGTTTCCAGTGTATAACTGAATTTCTGAAATCCATAAATTCCTCAAAATAAATGTGTCTTGAACCTAATTAGATAACTATTTGCTGCCATTTCTCGGGAGGAAATTGCTCAAAATGAAAAGTATTTAGTCTAACATGCGGAGTATATTATGAAGATTTTTACTATCTTTAATGTTCAAGATATGTTCTCTCAATATAATTGCAAGTGGACATAGGATGCAATGTTGAAATACGTGTTATTGCTTTCTATTTTAAAAGGCCATGGAGGTCGGTTTTGATTGGTGAGACAAATTGCATTATAAATGGATGGTGCGTTGCATTTATCTCGTTTCTAATAATCATATGCAGGTTTTAAAATCAGCATACTATTAACAAACAAATTAATCGTGTAACATACAAGATTAGCTGTATAAAGGAAACTTAATAGTGTTGAACTTTAATTAAGGTTTATGTACGGGAGTTATCCGTAAACTTCGTGGGCAGCGTTATTATTTTCATCAATAATATATCATACACGTGTAACGCAAAAAATATATACATTGTATAATAACGTTGGTGTAAGACCTATTAGATGACAGTCGCAAATGTTAAAATTAATTAATTATATAATATGTAATAAAAAAAGATATAATATACATTTATTATTGGAAACACGTATTCCTTTTTCATGTAAGGTATAAATCAGTGCATTCGTATAACAATGCACACAGCGTTACCTTTCGAACTTACTTCGAAATTACGCTACAATTATACAAAAATAGATTGAAATCATTAACTTTTCTATTGTCATGTATCTGATTAATAACATATATGTTTTGAATACAGTATCATAATTTGATAGTCGTGATATAATTTAAAAGTGACTTACAAAAATGAACATTTGTGCTGTTGTGATGTATTCATGGAAAATACTTTAAATTTGTTATCTAAAAATAAATTATACTATTACGAGTATTTAAATATTATAATCTAAATTGATGGGCACAAAGAGAATACCAGCGTATATTTTGATAAAGTTGAAGTACAATTTAAAAAAAGAAGACATTCCAATTGGTCAAAGTCGCTTGCATCGAATCACGTGCCCCCACCCGCAATGAGTTCGAATCCCGTCAGGCACTATGTCTTCTTTTATGCTAGAAAGCTATTTAGTTTATTGTGTACTCAGTTCCCGTTCGTGCTTGAAAGGATTTATGGTGTGGCACCTAAGGTCTTCCTTTACTCCATCAATTTACCTGGAAAGTCGCCATATGACCATAACAAAGTGTTAGCGTGACTTAAAAAAGTAAAAAAAAAAAAATATTGTAGACATATTTAATTGACAACTGTGATCTTCTTGGAAATGAAAATTTGACTTTAAATTTCATAAATGCTATCCTTTCAACCAATTGTAAACAACCTTTATTGAGCCGTCGGTTTTGTAAATTTCAATTTAATCGATTACAAATTAAGGTAAAACATCATGTTAATACTGCTTCGCCGAATTAAACACATACGAAAGTCCATCTAACCCTTTATATAACATGCCGATAAAACATGTAACAATCATATCTTATTCATGAACAATCATTGTAACAAGGACAGTAATGGTTGCCAAATTAAGCCATTGGGATTGTATAAGGATCATATTACTTCTATTTCAGGCTTACATCACAGCTACATGAGGTCAAAATAAATGTCATAACTTATTTTTACTCTTGTTGTGATTTCAGAACCTGACCATTATAGTTGGTCAAACTGAACGTAAAATGTCAATATCATGCAATTGTTTTTCTTATTGATAAATAACGATCAAAGATGATTAGGTAGCTATTGAAAAGCCCATTGGGATTTTGTTATACGCCAGACTGTAACTATTTTAGGTATTTCTAACCTTGCAAAGACAATATCTCTAAGAGTCTTAAAAGGTTAAAACCCACATTGGGGAATATAATTCATTTTAATTATATATCATGAGATTACAGTAAAACAATTAAAACCAACATCGGGACTGGACTAAAGTGGTCTTCATTGCGGGTTGGTCTTAATTGTGGGTATTCTTATCATTGCTTACACACTTTATGACTAAGGTCTATTTTAGTCATCATTTTGTATGAGCAAACACTATGTATCTTAATCTGCAAATACAATAAAAGTATGTTATAACTATATTAAATCTGGTGGGAAGAAAACATATTTCTGAAGAAATTTAATATCAAATTCTCTTTAGTCTGATTTCAATATTATTTAGTATAATTATGATGTATATAATTCACCTATCAAATAAAAAATTAATTCTTCACAAAATAAATGTGCTTAAAGCAACATTTAACTACTCTTAAATTTACTTTCTGACCTTATTTTATTCAATATCCCAATAATAACAGTCTTTGACACCTTGTGAAATCAAGTGTCATGCTTATGAGCATTCAATCAGATACATGTAACAACAACATAACAATAAATTTAAGATAGAGGTAGGTGCTGACTTAAATATCAATGGTCTCAATAGTGGGGTCAAATAAAGAATAAAACAAAGAATTGGGACCAAAACTGGTGGTCTTAAAACTGGATAAGTGAGTTGGTCTTAATTTTGAATCACTTAACAATTGACATAAATAACAGAAAATTACATTCTTTTAAAAAATGGTCTTAATAGCGGAGTGGTCTTTATTTCGGGGTGGTCTTAAGTAGGGATACTATTAGACATGTATCTTGCATTATTGAGTAAAGATAGCGCCTCGTTCAATAAAGCTTTTTAAAACCGTGTAATAGAATCAGTATTGTACTCGACAATGTCGCTTTAATGTTTGTTGTGTTTAATTGTCAAGTACATCTATTATATAACTTAACATATTATTTTAAGAATATCTTTAATAATTCAATAGAAAGCAGAATTATAATATGTACTTGATATGGGTTTTCTGGACTCGGAAAATTACAACGACAAGCTAGATGGTATAAAGTATTGATTTGGTATAATTTTTTACGACTTGTAAAATGAAAACAAGGCCGGTAGACATTGGTTTAATGCCAAATGTTATTTTATTTAATTAAAATGCTCACTACAAACCTCCATTTATATGCTGAAAAGAGATATGGCACTTCGAATCACGTGATTCAGATTAGGTCATTGAGCCAATGGAAATTATTATTTTCATGTTTTTCTTTTGAAAACCAAAACAACGGGTAGCCCATTTCTTTGGCGTTATCAGTGTCCACTGCAACCTATATAATCATATTATACAGTAAATAATAAAAGAAGAAGAACTTTTATATATACTAAAGCCCTAGGGGCCATTGACAAAGAATCAATATATATAAACAACATATTTACAAAAATTCTCAGAAACACATGGCAATACGTGACAAAAAGTCGTGATGACATGTGCGTTTGCGTGAAATAGTTCTTAAGTAAAATGGGTAAGTAGCACATAGACTGTGCTAAACAGCGTTTAGCGTCTGTATAAAATTTAACAAACTTCAGTAAACGAAATTTAAAAGAACGCAATTTCACAAGATATCTTGTTTGGGAGAGGTCGAATGATGTAAATAGCACAATGAAAAAATATATAATTCTTTTGTTAACGGCTGGGTGTTTCAAGAAATAATTATTTACACAATTTATGGATTTTGTTCTTTCGTATAGGTGCACTTTCCACAAAAGATACCAAACATGGTACATTCACCAACCCAAAAATGCCCCGACGAAAGCAGAATAAAGAGCACATGGTGGCGATCTGAACATCGGCATATTACACAGTCTCCATCAACAGAAACATTCTTTAAAGGAACCTATCACTAAATCATTATCAAAATAATATATAAACCACAACTTAAGCATAAAGCATAAAGTCAAATTAAGAATTACTATAGGGAAATTCCAATAGTATCACTTGATATATATTTTATGAAGTTCTTTAAACATATGACAAACAAGTACACAATTGTTTATTAGATATATGACATATCATTGTGCTGAGGGTTTGCCTTAAATGACTGACACATCAGAATTACAGACAGCGTTTATCCCAGCGTGGTTTTAAGAGGCGACTTAATGGGTTCCCGAATAACTGGTGGCTATGCATCTCTTAGCTCCGGCAGGTCAGGGGGTTTTGACCTTTGGTGTTGCTTTAGGTTTGTAACCTTAAAATATGTTTCCAAATTCAAAATTTTACCATTTTCATGTTTAAATTTCATGTGAGAGTTCTGTTTAAGCCAGTGCTAGGGGCGTGGACATTTACTTGCACTTTCCAGTACCGTCCAAAAATGGGCAAATTCAAATACAGTCTTCAATATTTCCAATTTTGTTGTTTTGGGTGTTTGCCGTAAAACCAAACAAACAAATAAATATGACAAGTTCGTTCATTAAAATGAACTCGTGATGGTTTTCTCCATCTTCCAGATTCTACAGCTAATTTATGTGATATCATACGTAAACGTGCTGAAGACATTTTGTACTTACGGATATTTAAACTAAGATATGTTCTTTGTTTTACCTGTGAAGCTTTGTGAAAAACCCCAGACGTCTGAGGAATACGTTAAAACAGTCGTAACATATCCGATTAATCAAGTGCATGCTTCGATAATGTATCTGTAAAATTATACAACTATTTATTCATTTTGAATACAACTTTTAACGCCTGTCCAGCTAACAATGTATCATGTTGAGTTTATGAACCACATGAAGTAAATAAAAACACCATTCATATATATAACGTGATACAATTTCTTACCTAAATCATTATACGAAAACATCGTATATTTTGAGGTAATCTATATCATGTATATGACACCATGCCTTTAGTTTTTTTCTCGTATTTACTGTTAATTTCCATATGTTACAATATTCAAATAAAACATGTTGAAAACGTTGTTTTGATCTTATAACAATATCAGAATCAGATATTTTTGCATGTGTATTTTATTATTCTTTTACATACAAATATTTCAAATGGATTTTGTTAAATTGTCTTATTGTATACAAATCATGTATAATTTTTGTGAATAAAAGAAAAAAAGAATCATTATCAGATTATGTAATAAATAGTTGTTATTAAATAAACTGTATTGTTTACATAGGAAGGTCAGTCCATGCGTCATAAGTGTTGAAATATTTGTTAGGTTTTATGAAAAAAAAAGTAATTTATTGACATTGTCACATTATGTCGATCCTAGTCTTACATAATGATACATTAAAGTGCTAAATAAATGAATATAATTCCTATTAAAATTACATTTAAAATCACATAAACAAATCTGGCATTGTCCATTAACCGCTTTCAAACAAGTTCACTTTGTATATGCCGAGAAATATAAGGCGGATCCATTAATACCGTCAGCATTCAAATAAAAGTATTGTGGGTAGCCGATTATGACGTAACACTTAATTTTTCTATATATTGTGCGTTCTAATTATGATGAATAGTTCAAAACTCATTATAGAAAGTTGAATAAATGTATTAAAGTTTGCAAATAGTTATTGTTGCAAGCTACATTATTAATAAACAAATCTTTAGTTACAAAAGTCAAGTTAACCATTTAATACAAGTTGCAGAAAAACACTACAATGTACAATATATTTTCAGTAAGTAATCTTTTTTAGAAAATGTTCCATACTCATATAAAATGTTTTATATTGAAATGCTCCTTTCAATAAACAATGTTGTTCAAAGTCGGTAAAATCTGTAAAACCGGTTAACTAAACGGCGAACAACGTACATTTAGATTGTGCTAAATTTATATCAAACATCTTTACAAATCATACACAGAGACCAATCACATGATAGTATGATGGTTACATATGAACAGAATGGTCAGATCGTTAAAGTACTTTAAAATCAATTTCCTCTAATTTATTTCATTAGTAACTGCCTCCAAAATTGTTCAATATCAAACATGTTAACCAATACGATAACTGTACTATACTATAGTTATAGTTATAGTTAAATTTACCATACTATACAAAAAGTATATCAACTTAGCTCTAGCCATTGTCGATTATGAAGGTGATTATTAAAACCCATTATAGCGATACCACTTAAGTAATTTACTCTTGCCCAACGAGGAAACAAATATTTATAGAAACCAGACATGGTGAAAATAGATAAGAACTTTACTTGTAGGTAATGAATAGTTACCAGTTATAGCAAATTGATGGGATCTAAAACGAACTTGACATAAAAAAGAACGTAACGTGTAGTGACAGTTACATATAAAAACGACAACACGTTAGAAGACATGAAATTTATTTAAACCATAGTTTATCATAGTTTATCCATCATTTTTATTATGAAGAGAACACCCGATCTCTAATGTAGTATTTTTATTTGCAGAACTCTAAATTTAATTTTATGTCTTCATTATACTTTAATTCTTTAAGAACAAAACAAGTGAAACTCATTGTATAAGTGCATTTATCAACTGTTCGATTAAGAAATTTGCTCAGATTCTTATTTCGAATTGTATTTACCAACTGTTTAAGTATAATCAATGACGCAATGTTCAAGAAGTGTATTTCTCTATTTTTGTATAAATCTTCAAAATTGCTCTCTTATTCTAGGTGAAAGTTTTATATTAATTTTTGTATACTTAATTATCTTCACGGTGTTACTTAAATGTAAAGTTTCTTTCATATGAGAAAGGTATCAAAATGTAATTCAATCAAGCAATCAGCGGCAAGAGGAAGGAGATTCAACAAAATAAACCCAGTCTATATCTCATTTCTAAGAAACCTAACGAGGTAACAGTAATGTTGTGCTATAAATGTTTATCATATCTCAAATGGAATTTGATAAAATGTCTTATTGTTCGATATTTGTGAATAAAAGAAAAGAAAATGAATCATTATCAGATTATGTAATAAACAGTCGTTATTAAATAAACTGTATTGGTTACATAGGAAGGTCGGTTCCTGCGTCATATGTGTGAAATTATTTGCTCAATTTTATTGAAAAAATAAGTAATTTATTGTCACATTATTTCAATTCCATTCGTCCATAATGATACATTAAAGTGCAAAATGCATGAAAATATTTTTTTTTAAATCACATTAACAAATATGCGTCCATTAACCGCTTTTATACAAGCTCATTGTGTATACCGAGGAAGAGCTGGCGGACCCATTAGTATTTTAATAACAGTATTGTTGGAAGCCGGTGTTCTGACGTATCACTTAACTTTTCCTCAATATCAAATTATTATGAATAGTTAAAAAATTATTACAGAAAGTTGTAGTAATTGTAGTAAAGAAATTATGCAAATAGTTATTGGCATAGTGATTTTCGTCATGTGTTATTCGAAAATGAAACATCCGTACTGTAAAAATATTATATGTATGTATTGCTTGACATTGACATAGGTAATCTAAGAAAAAAGAAAAGAAAACAGACATGGATGAACCGAAACAAACTATATATATGTGTATGTTTCTTATTTTCCTAAATACTGGCAGAGAATATTAAGCAGATGAATTGTTACTATGTAACATTTCTAAAATCAATTCTCAATTATTGACAAAGCAAAACAATTCACTTGATTTAGAATTGAACAGAAGTTTTGTTAATTTCTTAACGTTTTTTTGACGACTCAAAGAATCAGTGTGCAAAAGAACTGATTAAAGGCAATTTTTGAATTCAAATAAATGAAAAAATAAATGCTAGAACTCCGCGAGTCGGATGTGTCGCCTTGTGAACAATATAGTTTAAGAGAAATGGCCAGGACAAAAATGAAATTTGAAAATCAACAAAGGGTAATAACTCAAAAAATAAGAAATGCAGAGCATCAGTTTCTGTACACTGCACTTCTTATCAATAAAATCTATCATCCTATGAAGTTTCATGTCCATAGCTTTTATACTTTAGGAGAAATGGCCTGGACAAAAATAAAGTATGAAAATTAACAAAGGGCAATAACTCAAAATTTTTTTAAATGCAGAGTACCTGTTCTTGTGCACTGCAATTCTTCTTAATGAGATCTATCATCCTATGAAGTTTCAAGTCCATAGCTTTTATACTTAAGGAGAAATGGCCTGGACAAAAATAAAGTATGAAAATTAACAAAGGGCAAGAACTCAAAAAATAAGAAATGCAGAGTACCAGTTCTTGTGCACTGCACTTCTTCTTAATGACATCTATCATCCTATGAAGTTTCATGTCCATAGCTTTTATACTTTAGGAGAAATGGCCTGGACAAAAATAAAGTATGAAAATTAACAAAGGGCAATAACTCAAAAAATAAGAAATGCAGAGTACCAGTTCTTGTGCACTGCACTTGTTCTTAATGAGATCTATCATCCTATGAAGTTTCATGTCCATAGCTTTTATACTCTAGGAGAAATGGCCCGGACAAAAATAAAGTATGAAAATTAACAAAGGGCAATAACTCAATAAATAAGAGGTGCAAAGTACCGGTTCTTGTGCACTGTACTTTGGGTCATTATAAGAAGCATGTATACCAAGTTTGAAGTCAATCCGACTTATAATGACTGACTTATGCTCCGGACAAGCTTAAGGGGACGCCGACGCCGACACCGACAACGACGCCGACGACGACAACGACGCCGCCGACAAAAGTAACCCCTATATGTCGCCTTTTTTAAGGCCTCACAAAAATGTATTGATAATTTAAGTTTGCATTTAGAAAATAGTTCCGAATGAGGTCATTTGATAAAGGTTCTTGATTTTACAAACTCGTCTAGACCATCACGGCTTTCACACTGAACTGATATGGAGAATACACATTATATGCGAAACGCTTCTAACGTGTATGGTAAATTTTTTTCTACAAAACACGCAAACATTTGTTGTTGGTACATGTATTTTATTCAAATGGCATTCAAGTAATAAATTAACTTTTACATACTTTCGAACGTTTTTGTCTGATTTACTTAAATGGCATTGAACTATATTGTTACACGCATGCCTAAATATTGTAGTTCTTGCGTGCATGCAATTGGAAACGACTTCAATCTATTGGATAGCTAAAGAAACAAATATTGGACTTTTTCACTTTAAATGATATAAATCTTTATTACAATAAATAAATCTGTTATTTAAAGTACATTACGTAATGAAAAAATGGTTTTAGTAAAGAAGTATCATTTTTTACAGCTTTCTGTATTGACATTCTGTATTAAAGATTTAAGATTTTCAAATTAATAGAATGTTATTAAGTTTCCAGAGTATAACTGAATTTCTGAAATCCATAAAGTCCTCAAAATAAATGTGTCTTGAACCTTATAAGATAACTATCTGCTGCCATTTTTCGAGAGGAAATTGCTCAAAAGAAAAAGTATTCAGTCTAACATGCAAAGTATATTATGAAGAATTTTAATATCTTTAGTGTTTGAAATTAAGTTTCGTCCAATAGAATTGCCATATTTCAATTAATCGTAACACATTTACTTTGGTAAATTGGCACACTATAAATAATTAAACTTTAACCTGTACTTAAACTTCAACACTATAAAGTTTCATGTATACAGCTAATCTAATATGTAACAAGAATTACAAGATTAGTTAGTACATTAATATAATGCTGATTTTGAAACCTGCATATATGTAACGAGATACATGCAACGCACCAACGCTTTATAATGCAATTTTTCTCTTAAATCATAACCGACCTCCGTGGTATTTTGAAACGTAATGTATGTCGTAATGATCGTGGGCAGTGTTAATCAATTATATAATCATACACGTGTAACACCAAAATATATATAATGACGTTGGTGTAAGACCTATAAGATGACAGCGCAAATGTTAGAATTAATTAATTATATAATGTATAATAGATAACTATATAATGTACATTTATTATTGGAAACACATATTCCCTTTTACGAATAAGGCTTAAACTAGTGAATTCTTAAACAAGTCAAAGGTTTTTTTACAACTATTTGATACCATTAACTTACAAATGTATGTGACTTAATTGTGCTTTATATAATTTTGATATATAAAATACTGTATTACAAACAGAAATAGTAACACAGCGTGATCCTATCTTTGAAAGGTACGTAACAAATATACAAAGATAAATTAAAATCATTAACTTTTCTGTGGTCATGTATCTGTTTAGTATCATATATGTTTTTAATATCATAATTTGATAGTCGTTGTATGATGATAAAGTGACTTACAAAGAAATGAACATTTTGCTGTTGTGATATATTCATGGAAAATACTTTTGTTATCTAAATTAATTTATACAATTATTTAAATATATAATCTAAAATGATGGGCACAAAAATACCAGCGTATATTTTAATGAAATAATTTAGGAGGACAAAGAAGACATTCCAAGTACTTAGAGTCGCTTACATCGAACCACGTGCCCCTTACAGCAATGAGTTCAAATCCTGTCATTGACTATGGATTCTTTTATGTGAGGAAGCTACATTCTGTTGATGGTGTACTCTGGTCCCCATTCGTGCTTGAAATGAATTATGGTGTGGTGCGTGAGGTTTTCCTTTACTCTGTCAATTTACCTGGAATGTCGCAACATGACCATTACAAAGTGTAAGTGTGACTTTAAAACAACAATCAAAGAAGAAGAAAAACGCTGATAGAATTTTCTAAAATGTATTCATTTTTTTCTTCTAGTATATTTATTCTATCTTAAATTTCATGCAAATATTTAAATCACAACTTCATTCTTCTAAAAATTGAAATTTTTGACCTGAAATTTCAAAACCGCTATCCTTTAACCAATGGTAAAAAGCCTTTATTCAGCGTTAGGCATTGCAATGTTCAATTTCATTGGTTACTAATTGAGGTCCAAAACAACTTAAATAAGCCGGATGAAACAACGACGAAACACTATCTAAACTTTTTATATAATATGCCGGTAAAAACATTTAACAATCATCTTATTCATGAACAATCATTGTAACAAGGACCGTAAATGTTGCCAAATTAAGCCATTGGGATTGTATTAGGATCGTATTACTTCTATTTCAGGCTTACATCACGTCTACATGAGGTCAAAAAAAAATGTCATAACATATTTTTACTCTTGTTGTGATTTAAGAACCTGACCATTATAGTTGGTCAAACTGAACGTAAAATGTCAATATCATGCAATTGTTTTTCCTATCAATAAATAACTAACAAAGATGATTAGGTAGCTATTGAAAAGCCCATTGGGATTTTGTTATACGCCAGACTGTAACTATTTTAGGTATTTCTAACCTTGCAAGAACAATATTTCTAATCGTGTTAAAAGGTTAAAACCCACATTGAGGAATGCAATTCTTTTTTATAATATATTATGAGATTACATGTATCTTACATTATTGAGTAAAGATAGCGCCTCGTTCAATAAAGCTTTTACAACCGTGTAATAGAATCAGTATTGTACTCGACAATGTTGCTTTAAAATACTTAGGTTAATGTTTGTTGTGTTTAATTGTCCAGTACATATATTATATAACATTTTTTTTTAAAGAATTTCTTTCATAATTCAATAAAAAGCAGAATTACTTCGAATATAATATGGACTTGATATGGGTTTTCTTGCCCTGGGAAATGACAACGACAAGCTAGATGGTATAAAGTATGGATTTGGTATAATTGTTTTCAAATTAAGAATTACTATAGGGTTATTCCAATAGTATCACTTGATTTATATTTAACGAAGTTCTTTCAACATATGACAAACACGTACACAATGGTATATTAGATATATGACATGTCATTGTGACTCTGAGGGTTTGCCTTAAATGGCTGACACTTCAGAATTACAGAAAACGTTTATCCCAGCGTGGTTTTAAGAAGCAACTTAATGGGTTCGAATAACTGGTTGCTATGCATCTCTTAGCTCCGGCAGTTAAGGGGGTTTTGACCCCTGGTGTTGCTTTAGGTTTGAAACCTTGAAGGATGTTTCCATATTCAAAATTTTACCATTTTCATGTTTACATTTAGAATTCTGCTTATGCCAGTGCTAGGGGCGTGGACATTTACTTGCACTTTCCAGTACCGTCCAAAACCGGGCTTATTCAAATACAGTCTTCAATATTTCCAATTTTGCTGTTTTGGGTGTTCGCTGTAAAACCAATCAAACAAATAAATAAATATGACAAGTTCGTTCATTAAAATGAACTCATGATGGTTTTCTCCATCTTCCAGATTTTACAGCTTATCTATGTGATATCATACGTAAACGTCCTGAAGACATTCTGTACTTACGGATATTTAAACTAAGATATGTTCTATGTTTTACCTGTGAAGCTTTGTGAAAGCCCCAGACGTCTGAGGAATACATTAAAACAGTCGTAACATATCAGATTAATCAAGTGCATGCTTAGATAATTTATCAGTAAAATTATACAATTATTTATTCATTTTGAATATAGCTTTTAACGCCTGTCCAGCTAACAATGTATCATGTTGAGTTTATGAACCACATGAAGTAAATATAAACGCCTACATATACATGTAAATAACGTGATACAAGTCCTTACACCTGATCATTATACCAAAACCTCGTACATTTTGAGGTAATATATATGACACCATGCCTTTTGTTTTTTCTCGTATTTACTGTAAATTTCGATCTGTTACAATATTCAAATAAAACATGTTGAAAACGTTGCTTTGATCTTATAACAATATCAGAATCAGATATTTTTGCATGACTGTGTATTTCATTTAAGAAATAATATATCCCAAACAGTGATTTTATCGCTCAATAACGTCACTGTTTGGAGTTCGGATGCGAGGAATTATATCACTCGGGCTACGCCCTCGTGATATAATTCCTCGCATCCGAACTCCAAAAAGTGATGTTATCAAGCGATAAAATCACTGATTTGGATATATTATTTCGATTCTAACACGACATCAACAAACAAATGTTGCCGTACTTGATAGATAAGCAAAATTGCGCCTGATTTGTTTCCGTACTTATTTTCAGCGCGTAGGATTTTTAGTGGTTACGTCACGTGTATAATGATTACGTCACATGTCTAAATATAGAACGTCAAACTGTGCATCTGTTGCATAATAACACTCACTTTCTGTTCTTCTATGTTCAATAGGGAAAAATGCGGGTCGTGTTAGAATATTCTTTTACATACAAATAATTCAAATGGATTTTGTTAAATTGTCTTATTGTATACAAATCATGTATAATATGTGTGAATAAAAGAAAAAAAAGAATCATTATCGGATTATGTAATAAAATAAACTGTATTGTTTACATAGGAAGGTCGGTCCATGCGTCATAAGTGTTGAAATATTTGCTCAGTTTTATGGAAAAAAGTAATATATTGACATTGTCACACTTTTTCGAAAATTTAAAATTACATTGAAAATAACATTAACAAATCTGACATTGTCTATAAACCGCTTGCAAACAAATTCATTGTGTATATGCCGAGAAGTATCAGGCGGATCCATTTATACCCTCACCATTTAAATAATGGTATTGTGAGTAGCCGATTTTCTGACGCATCACTTAACTTTTCTACTTATTGTTTGTTCTAATTATCATGAATAGTTCAAAATGTATTTCATACAGTTATATAAATGTAGTTAAGTGTGCAAATAGTTATTGGCGCAAGGAACCTTATGCAAATAGACCCTATATCTCTATCATCGGCTGAACTTTTTTATCATGGGTATAAATGTGTAGTTACAAAAGTAAGTTTTATCACCAAATACAGGTTCAAGAAATACACTTCAATGTACAATATATTTTCAGTCAGTAATTTTTTTTAGCCAATGATTCATACTCATACAAAATATTTAATAATGAATTGCTCCTTTCAATAGACCATGTTTTTCATGTAAAACAAGTTAACTAAAAGGCGAACAACGTTCATTTAGATTGTTCACAGTATATCAAACATCGTTTCCTCGCATACACCGTGACCAAACACATAATTTTATGATGGTTACATATCAAATACTGAGAACAGCGAAAAAAGAAACAGAAGAAAAATGTTTAATTAAATATAAATTAGAAACCATAAAGGCATCCTACTTTAAACGGCAGAATTGAAAATGTTGCTTTCTTGATTTTATGGACGACAGTGATATGCATGCAAGCATGGGAATGCAATCTCCAAACAAAGTAGTCAATCGACCATAATATCAAACCTCTGCAATGAAGCTGACGACGACAAATTTGTGAAAACGGAAACAAGATATTTAACGCATAATGCGTTTGATTTTAAAGTGGAAAACATAGGTACAGTGCACAAAAAGCAAAAATTTTTTAAAATTGTCATAATATATGTTACATAATAAGCATTCTTGCTTTTTGTTATTGTTTTTTTAACAATTTTCTTGCTTTGTACAAATAATATCCTTTTGCAAATTTAAACCTTGAAAAATCTAAGAAGTTGTTTAAAGAAATTTTATTATGTTACAGAAACATTTCAGCACTACAAATCATGTATTGTATAAAAAGGAGACAAAAACACGGAACCAATGATTTCGTCACGATTGCATAAATAATTTATCTGAGCTAAATGCCATTCTGTCAATTTACAGGAAGTTTTTACAATTACTGTATCACAAAATATATTGTCACAAATATGTTATGTAAACTAATTGACAAAGAAAAACAATCCGCATCAAACATTAAAACACAGCTATCAGAAATTATATCAATTTCTTTGTTCGAATACTCACACATATTCGCATGCATCGAACTGCCTGCGTTATATGTAGATTTTGAAGGCTAATACTGTTCATGATTACTTTTATTTTTTGTTTATATTGACAATCACACCAATGATATTTCAATTGCTCTTAATGGTAAAAAAACACACACACAAAAATACAACATCATAAAATCACTCAAAATGTGACAAGAAATAAGTTATGAAAGTACAAAATAAATGCATCAATTTCTAAATTAAAGTTACAAAAAAGTCTTATCGTAAGATTAATCAATGTTTGATATCCACCAATGTCATTTCTATAATAGTGTAATTTTACCATTGTACCGATGATTGTGAATAACCAATACGATATATAACTGTATATACTAAACTATGAATGCCTTACAAAAGCATATCATCTTAGCTTTAGCCACAGTCGATTATGATGATTATGATGATTAAAACCCATGATAGTGATACTACTAAAGTAACTTACACTTGCCAACGTGGAAACGAATATATATAGAAACCAGACATGGCGAAAATAGATTAGAAATCTACCCTTACATGTTAGTAATGAATAGTTACCAGTTATAGGGAATTGCTTGGATCTAAAAAGAACTTGATAGCAAAAAAAAAAAAAAAAAAAAAAAAAAAACGAGCGCAACGTTTAATGACAGTTAGAGATAAAACAACATCGTAATATAAATTCGAACAAAAGTCATGAAATTTATTTGAGCCATATTTTATCTATCATTTTTATAATGAAGGGAACACCCCATATCTACCGTGGTACTATTTATATGCAGAAATCAACCTCTCATGTCGTCATTACATCTGATTAATTCTTTAAGAACTATAAAAATGACACCCATTGTGTAAGTGCATAAATCAACTGTTCGAACATAACCAATGATTAAGAAATTTACTTAGATTCTTATTCCGAACTGCATTGACTAACTGTTCTAGTATCATCAATGATGAAATGTTCAAAGAAATTTACGTCTCCATTTTTATTATAAATCTTCAAAATTGCCCTTTTATACTAGGTGTAAGTTATAAAAGTGCATTCTGATTAGACCATTTCCTCTTTTTGCTGTTTTTTATATCACTTTTTGTATAATTAATTATGCGCCAATAAAAGGTTCTTCACCGTGTAATTTAAATGTAGTTTCTTTCATATGAGAAATGTATCAAAATGTATCTAACTTATTCTATCGTTCTCTTAGTAAGGAGGAAGATTTTTTTATTTGGCTTATTGCGTTTTCTTTTAGGTAATTCAAAAAGTGTTATTGATGTTGGTTTTTTTTAAGTAAATGTGTAATTCTAATATAATGTATTTGAATCTGAGATATACAAATAAGGTTTTATCTATTATATTCGATTTTGAATAATACAGGGAGGCAATTATAATTCTGAATGTCACCTCCGTAGATTTACTTTTTTGAAAATAAGAAATATGCTCCATTCATTCTCATTTCAGTTTTTTAAAAATCTTGTTCAGCAATTTCCTCATACTGAACTTTGTCAATAGCATTTGTTAGCTTTAAATCTTACAGCGGTAAGGGGTAGATGAGCCGAGTCTATAACTCATTACAAGGAAACATAACGAGGTTACAACAATGTCATACTATATATGTATTAGGCTAAAACAGGTATCTGATAAAAAAAACAATGTACTACACGATAGTGTACTACACGATAGTGTCAAAACAATATGATTATTTGTCATCTAAAATGTGCGATAAGTTAGCTACTGGTGGCAAATGATTTTACAATGCGTGTCAATTTATACCAACATATGCCAGCACACCCGTGTCTACACGGTTTGCTAAACAGACAAAACTTTCAAACTTGACAAAATTTCCCCCTAAAAATGATGAATGGATTTGTCCAGATTACAGGATGACCAAGTCCATTTAGGATATTGAGCTTTGTAAGGATTACACATAATTGTTTCAGGGTTATGAAGTCAAGACATCAGAAAAAAGGCGTGGTATTATACGTAAACTATATTTTAAGTAAAGCATTATACGAAAGCGCATCAAAATTGTATTTGTACGTTTTAATAGCATCTAAAAGAATTATCAACTCGACGCCAAGAAAAACGCGGAATACGTACATATGCAGAATATAGAAATAGCTTGTTTTGGCTGATTAGACGAGAATGGCGTGGATTTATTCCATCGTAAAACAAGAAAAGAAAAATAAAATTTTGTTCTTTGAAATTTATCTGTTAATTAGAACAGTGTTTGCCTACATATCACGCCTTATTAAACCAGTAAACTATATGTGTGTAGACCATTTTGTAACATGCCAGCATGAACATAAAGAAATTTTTTATTGCGGTTTTGTATTAAGTTAACTTTTCTGAATGATAGGTTCTTTCATGGTGATATCTTAAAAAAACTGATTTTATATGCCTCCCAATTTAGTCGTTTTTACTTCTTCTAAACCTTTGAGCCTCTACCATCGATTGGTTCAGATCACTAACTTCAAACCATTTGTGTAGCCTCTAATCGCCTAGTGCTTCATCCGCATTAAAGTTTTATTTTTATTGATTCATCGAATCTATCAAGTTTGCTTTCGAAGTATTGTAGTTCTAACCGTGAACACTTTTGCACGAGTTTGGCACGGAGGAAGGTAGTCTAGTACTGGTGTAACTCTCCAGGAACGATGGTTAGGAAACTACCCGCCTATATGACTGAAATACTGTTGGAAAAAGGCGTAAAATGAAACAAACAAACAAACAAAACTTTTGCACGAAGGTACATCAAAGTCATCCTCTACCTGTATAGCTATGGCTAGTGGTATTTAACCAAACTGTGCAACTTCCTAACCATACATATTAAAGGACATTTGACATGCTAACAGACAAATCAATTACACAAATCTCTAATGGTGTATTATTTGGAGAATATAAATATTTCATTTCAAAAGAAAGAGTTTCAGCGTTTATTTTTATTTGCAATTACACGGACATAATTAAATACCCATGGTTGTGTTTTGTGTTGTGTAAACTCTGTAATTTGATTACTCCTCATTTTCTCATTTCCTTTCGACATCAAGTTTGGCGTCATCTGCCATACCCTCCATGTCTGTCTCAGTATAATTGAATTTATTGTAACGTATGATTTAGAATGGCATACATAGATTCAAACATCTTCAACAAGATAGAGTTTCCTTACAGAACACAGGAGTCATTTTTATGTACTAAAGCAACTTACCGCAAGGAATATAAAATAGCTTTCTATACTGTATAAGATATATCTTTCAAATATTTAATTATTTTGTTTTTATACATAATCCCATTATTTTAGTTTCAACAAAAAGAAAATACAAAAGGAAACCAACACACTTATGAAACGCAGAATTAATATTTTTGACATAACCTCAATTAAATGCGTATTGAATGGACATCATTCACACGGTTAGCTTTGTGAATGGTGACATTTATAATCTAAATTATTTTGATTCACGTTACTAGAATCTCTTATTTGCTTTAAATCAAATACAGTTTAGAGAGTGTATTGTTAGATACCAATAAACACAAGAAAAATAGTGTTCATTTTTCAGATAGATGTAAACGATCACTACCTAAACATACTAGATAAGTCTTTTTACACTCCATAGTCCATATTTGATTCAAAAGATCTTATTATTGTCAATGGGAAATGAACGGATAATAAAAGATCACAAAGCAGACTGAAAAGCCCTAGCTTATCTTCCATATTAGACATATCATGCAAACAATGCTGGGTATGTGGCGGTAATAGACGTTACATAAGTCCTTCAGTGTTTATTGTTTCCAGTAATTATTTTTATCTTATCTTTATTTGTATTTTTGTATGTGTGAGTATATTTTAGTAGGCGGATAAAACACGAAAGATGACGTTAATACAAGTTCAAAATATGGAAAATAGTTATATTTATTGCAACAAATAAGATACGCGACATGCAATTTGAGAAGTAATTTATAACTATATTTTATATAAGAGCACAACCCATACTTGTGATTGCAACAGAAGTTAAGGTCGCTATCAGGTATACGTAAACGTAAACTTACGTAAATAGTATATATACTTTACTACCAATATTAAATTATTTAATATCTATTTCAATTGTTTGCTAGTATTAGTCAATGTTTTTTTAAACAACATTGTAAAAGTTGGCTGCGTTTTGACATTTTGGTTTCATCACAAACTCACAGTCTGTTTTCATTTTGACTTTAAAATTTTGATATGTAACAATTTGACAACTGTCAACAGTTACTGTCATATATTTGGACTAAGTAACTCGTTACCATGATATGTATTCATAAATGTGAAACTGAAAAAGTATATTAAAATTCCAGATACCTTTCTTGACAATGTTGAAATCACTTAGTGATACTGACAAGAGGGTTTAGAACAGTAACTGTTGTTAAAGTTACATTAAATAAATATGTAAAAATATTTTGCCGTCGGCCTAAAAATCAAACATTCTACAGTTTCATTAACCTGTTTAATAGTATTGTTGTAAATCTCATCAAATATTGTTCATAAATTAGGATTTTAAACGGGAAACCCCACGGTACCACTAAAGTTCGTATACGAATTTTAACATGCAAATGAAGACTATAATGAGCTCGTGTATGCACGTCACAGTTTTATAGTTGCTATCCGGAACACAGCAAATGTGATATTTTCTTGTGCAAACACACTTTAACCGTTTAAGCTTCACGGTGCACTAAACCTGGGGTTCAGTAAAAGTAATAATCTCGTAAAAAGATTAAATTTGTATGAAAACATCCGTTACAATGCGGAAATATACCGTTAAATTAGGACTGCCATTTATAGTCATGTTTGTTGATTTAATATTGATGTACGGATGATCCGAAGGCGGAGTTTCTCATGCAAACAGAAATTGTATTTCCCATTTCGCCACACTGAGGTTACCTATTTTTATGCTAATAAAACTCATTTTGGTTGTTTTGACACCAAAATAAGACAAAATTGAGTTTTCTTTGCATAGATAAAATGGTAAACAAACATTGCATTTAAACTAAAATCGAATTTGTTGCTTCCAAACTAAATTAAATGGGTTTTTTTTTAATTTGTCGGTCAACAGTTTTATATTTTATGGTGCAACTTTATATACTGCAGTATAAAATACATCTCAGTTATTTTTAAAATTATTAGTGTGATCACATTCAAACATACAGAAATTTGTATAGTGCACGGACTGACTTAGTAAGTATTTCAATTTTTCTTATTTGAATTTTTGCAATGCTGTCTTAGTTGTTCTATACTCGTCTCAGTATTTGTACTATAATCTATGGTTTTTTTTAAAATAACATTTGATATGGTCTTGTACAACGACACTGGATATAGTATCTGTAGACATATACACCGTAGAATTAATCAATTTTATAAAGTTTTAATAGTTTGTATTTTATGATATTTACATTATAAATATAAAATATTTATATTTTGGGAACAATGTTTCTGATAACAAAATACTGTAGATATACGAATGTTTCAAGTTTTATATACATTATTACTCTTTTACTGAAATAAAACGCTTTGATGTTGAACAAAAGGGAATTACTCATGAGTAATTCTACAATATTATAACCATTTCGCTTAAATTGTGTTTAAGATGGATTATGAATGAATGAATGAATGAATGAATGAATGAATGAATGAATGAATGAATGAATGAATAAATGAATGAATGAATGGATGAAAGAAGGAAGGAAGGAAGGAATGAATGATGGAATTAATGAATGAATTTATCAATCAATCAAATCAAATCAAACCTTACTGAGAAAAGTTACTCGACATTATTTATAACATAACTTTTGAAAATGCTGTTGTTAATCTAAATCGAAACATTGGTAGATTTCTAAAAAAAAAAGAGTCACACACATATAATATTTCATAGCTGCTTTTACTGTTTTGTTACTAGCAATTTGTCTTTAATACACGAGATTAAAATAAGCATTTTTTCGCGTTTGCTTATTTGGCTTATTTGGCTTTGTTTACTGTAATGATAGAAATGTTTCAATAATTCATTGCCATTATGAATAAAAGTGTCAATAATGAGTTGCAATTATTAATGATAAGTCATTCAATCAAACCTCTAACTTTTGCTTATCTTACTTTTAGTCTCATTTCGCAAACTTTATTGCAGAATGTACTATGCCGAATTCTTACCGACGCAGGATATATCTAATTGTACTCTTGTGTTTAAAGGTATGGCCTGAATTGCCTTTAACTTTGCAATATCCACCAGTCTTAAAACTTAAAAATCGAGTTAAATGACAGATAATTTTACACACAAACAACAACAACAACAACAACAACAACAAAAATATAAAAAATATTATGTGGTTTCTTGTCAAGTCAAATGTAGAAATAGCTACTTATAGTGAATAATTGAAGACGAGCTACTAATACGTACAACCTTTTCATCATCTTCAAAAGAGATTAATATATTAACTTCGTTAATTCAAATCATGATTAACCGTGAGGTAACCGTAATAAGTAGAGTCTTACAGAAGACAATTTCTATAAAATATTTAAACGCCATACGTGAGATATTATTCGCTCAGTTTATAAACAAGAGGGCCATGATGGCCCTAGATCGCTCACCTGACTTATCAAACTCATCCAAACAATTACCTAGACAAGCATTCTGACCAAATCTCATGACAGGTGAGTCAAAAATGTGACCACTACAGTGTTAACAAGGATTATCCATATTTGAGCAGTGCGACCTAGTTTTTTACCCAGGTGACACATATTCAAACTTGACCTAGAAATCATCAAAACAAACTTTCAGACCAATTTCCAGGATACTTGGATCAAAACAGTAGCAACTAGAGTGTTAACAAGATTTTTCTATTTTTAGCTCCGGTGACCTAGTTTCACATGTGATTTTGAACTCATCCAAGCAATTACCTAGACAAGCATCCTGACCAAGTTTGATGATAATTGAGTCGAAAATGTGACCACTAGAATGTAAACAAGGTTTTTCCATATTTGGGCGGTGTGACCTAGTTTTTCATCTAAGATGACCCATGTTCGATCTTGACTTAGAAATCATCAAAACAAACTTTCAGACCAATTAACAGAATATTTGGATCACAACAGTAGCCACTAGAGTGTTAACAAGATTTTTCTATTTTTAGCTCCTGTGACCTAGTTTTTCATCCGAGATGACCCATGTTCAATTTATTCCCAGCAATGACCTAGACAAGTTTCCTGACCAGGTTTGATGACAATTGAGTCAAAATTGTGACCACTAGAGTGTTAACAAGGTTTTTCTATTTTTAGCTCCTGTGACCTAGTTTTTCATCCGAGATGACCCATGTTCGAACTCGTCCGAGCTATCACCTAAACAAGCATCTTGACCAAGTTTGAGGATGATTGATGCAAAAATGTGACCGCTAGAGTGTTAACAAGGTTTTTCTATTTTTAGCTCCGGTGACCTACTTTTTCATCCGAGATGACCCATGTTCGAACTCATTTGAGCTATCAACTAAATAAGCATCCTGACCAAGTTTGATGATGATTGATGCAAAAATGTGACCGCTAGAGTGTTAACAAGGTTTTTCTATTTTTAGCACTGGTGACCTACTTTTTCATCCGAGATGACCCATGTTCGAACTCATCCGAGCTATTACCTAGACAAACATCCTGACCAAGTTTGATGATGATTGAGGCAAAAATGTGACCTCTAGAGTGTTAACAAGGTTTTTTTTTATTTTTAGCTCTTGTGACCTAGTTTCTCATCCGAGATGACCCATGTTCGAACTCATCCGAGCTATCAACTAGATAAGCATCCTGACCAAGCTTGATGATGATTGAGGCAAAAATGCGACCGCTAGAGTGTTAACAACTAAATGTGAACGGACGACGGACGGACGACGGACGACGGACAATCATCGATCCTAAA
>NW_026864252.1:0-38828 GCF_026571515.1 Ruditapes philippinarum
AAAACACTTTTTACTTCAACAGCATTATCAATATTCTGTTATTTACAAATGGTTAAGTTAATGTTCATGGTAATTTCCCATATCCATTTTCCCTATGAAAAAATATAAAACGTATAATTATGCATAACTTACCGATCATATGCCCCGCTTACAATTCTCCTATTATCAAAACGTATACATCTCACCAACTTTTCATGCCCTTCAAGGACACGTAAACATGAGCCACACTCAATATCCCACAATCTTATTGTTTTATCCGAACTACCGCTCACAACTAATCTGTCTCTATATTGTAAACAAGCTATTCCACGTGTGTGACCATTCAATGTCCGTACAAACTCATACGATGATGTGCTCCATACCTGAACAAGAAAGATACAGTGTAAAGATATCTTAACATATAAACAATATAATCAATTATAACAAGTGTAACTAAATAAATTAACGTTTGAATTTGCAAGTTTCTGGAATTCATGATCGAAAGTACCCTCACCCCAAACGCCATAATTGGTCCCATTAAATATCATTATTTAAATTAAGGCTAAACGTACATTCCTTCCATTCAAGACAAATACAACAGAATATATAATCTCCTTAGAACAGAAAATTAACAACAGTGTAAAAATAGATATCAAGAGTCTCTCAATTTTATATGGACAAACACATTATTATCAAAACTATCATTGATTTAGAAGCTCCCACCTTGATAGTCCGATCACCTGATGCAGATACGATATATTTATGATCAAAATCTACAACATTCACTGCTGCATCATGGCCAACCAACACACGTCTCAGATTGATTTCTGTTGGAGATTGCATGTCCCATACTGCTATTGAGCGATCCTACAAAAACAAAACACATTATAAAACTGGTTTTCACATATTATTTCCTAAAAATGCTAAGAGTTCTTTCTATGCAAGATTATAGATATGTCAAAAAATGTTACCATATGTTGTTGTATTATGACAGTATTGGATATAGAAATTGGGCTTCCAATGTTAAATTGTTTTTATAGAGAAATAGTTTTGGTTATATTTGGGAACAGCAGCATGTTTCAAATATAAATTTATTTTTAAAACAGCTCGATTTAAGGCTTAAAGATCAGTATCTACATGTAAGAATAATCATACAGTTTTACTGTACATAGTTTGTTTTTTTACAACGAGTCAGCGATACACTGAAGTGTATCGCATTTCAATGTACAGTTTCATTTATAAACCTGTTGCTGGGAGTGTAAAATTTATCTACATGTTTAAATGTCAGATCGTTTATGCTAGCAAATATGCGCGTTTAGAGAGAGATTTTACATCAGTTAGGACAGACACGCTGTATGTGTAGCGGGTTATTTTTTTATTGAGAAGATAATTTTTGTTGTTTAGTAGGGAGTTTTGTTGGTTTGTTGAAGTGGTTGAATATAATTGTGGTGATCTTAATTGATCAGGGTTTATTGGTTGTAATTAGTTGCTTTTGGTTGTTGAATTATATCTGTTTGTGACGATATAATTTATTGACATTGGTTGAATGTTTGTTTGGTCAAGATTTTATTAGTTGCTGCTTTGTTTTGAGGATATATGTAAATATTGGGTGCTTTAGTTTAATTGTTTTCTGATGCTGATTAGATTGTGTGAAGTTAATATTGTTTTATGAATGTTTGTGGTTTATACCGTATCTTAGAGTTGTAAAAATATTCATTTTTTTGTGTTTTTCATTGTGTGGTAATTTTAGTGTTGTTTGATCATAAGTTGTTTAGAGCTTGGGCTCGCCAGGTGTCTTGTTTCGTATAAAAGACGTATACGTGAAAAGATATTTCATATAAGTGGCTGATAAATGATGTGTGTTTGTTTTGGGTGTAAATAATGATCAGAGTTCTTTGTTTTGGGTGTAAATAATAATCAGAGTTTGTTGTTTACATGTATATATTGATTTGAGATAGAAAAGGATAAAAATACCTAAAAAAAGATAGTGTTAACTAAACAATTACATGCTAGTTTTCCAACTGAGAATATTTCACTTTTATGTCAGGCGGTGCTGCCCAGCCCCCATATCTTGGAAATTGGTTCCAGTATTTATTACTGAATCTTTCCTTAGATTAAATAACATCAAGGCAGACATTTCTCCTGACACTACAAGATTGGTCTGCTGAATGTCATTCAAATGCTAAACTTACTTCTTATATTAATTATAAATCAGTGTTTGAGTATGAAAATTACCTTGATATTGTTGACATCAAGAAATTTAGGAATGCTTTAGTAAGTCTTCGGTCATCGTCACACCCTTTAATGATTGAAAAAGGGAGACACGTAGGTATTGATAGAAATCAAAGATTTTGTTTCTTTTGTGAAGACCAGATTGAAAATGAATTTCATTTTATTTTAGTTTGTTCAACTTATAGTCATCTAAGAGAAAATTATATTAACAAAAAATATTATAATAATCCAACTTTGAACAAATTTCATGTGTTAATGTCATCCAGAAAAGAACAGACAATAAAATGTTTAGCTATGTTTATTTATTATGCTCTAAAGCTGAGGTCATCATTATTGCAGTGTTAACATGTTGATTAATTTTATATGTCAATTGATTATAGCAACAATCTAGATTATCTAGATTTAATACTTGAAGGTAATCTCCCTTATTTAAGGGCATATTTGAAATAATACAACCTTGTTCCTGTTTTTTCTTGTTTTTCGTTTCTTCAAGATGCAGGAACAGGCAAATTAAATAGTCACTCTTTATAGTTTCGTATTTATAAAACTACTTATATACTTGTTTATATATGTTAATATGTTGATTACTTTAGATTTTCACCGTATTTGTGATTTGTGTTATAATATGTAAATATGTTTTGTGTTGATCGTGATGTATAGGTCATGCTTGTTAAGTTAATTACTGTTTCCCTTTTTTGTGATTATGCATTATAATATATAAATATGTTTTATGTTTATTGTGATGTATGGGCTGGTGGCCTGAATCATTATAATAAAGAATTGTATTGCATTGAATTGAATACATGATGTCGTATAACATATGTATAACTTTACTGGAATTTCAGTACATTTAAGTATTAATACAGACCTGATGAATCAACATGAATATATAACTGTTTTTGAGTAAAAAAGATGTATCTACATGTATACGATATTCAAAATGCATCAATATTTTACCAAAGAGGCATGATTTTATCAATGTTTTTAGAGGATCACAGGTGATTTTCAAATTTTCCAAGACATGTTTACTATGTAAGCCTTTATAAGTTAGGAACCTACAAGCCAAATTTACGTTTTTGAACAGAATGATTTGTTTTTTATAACAATTGTTGACAGATGACATTACAAAATAATAAAATTAAACAAAAATAGTCTTTTAAAAAGATACTCGGCCGAACTAAAACTGGTTTACTTCCATATCGTATGTAATCTTTGATGGGACAGAATATGTGCCACTCTGTCCCAGATCTAATGAAACATGAGAATAGAATTATATATAAGGCTAATGATTATGAGCCTATTATTTAACTTTAAATTTCTGAAAAACTAAAATCAAAATGTTGCGCTTTGTAAACAGAATCATGGACGTATAATTATTGTGGTTGTTTGATAAATAATTAAAATTAAAAATTTATAACTTTAATTCAGTAAAACAGCGTAAAATAATATGTAGCAGGATGCATGGTAATATAGAACTTAAAATGTACAGAGAAGGCATGATTAAACAGAATTTAACTTGGTGGTAAAAGAACTTATGAATGTAGATAGTCCGTTCCAGAATTGCTTAAGATCAATTAAATATTAAACGCGTATTTAGATTTACCCTTGTCCGTCCGTACGTACGTTCTCATTTTGTGTCACACGTACCTCAAAAAATTATTTGACCTAGAGTCATGAAACTTTACAGGAATGTTGATCAGTATGTATAGTTGTACACCTAGGTATTTTCGTTTGAATGTATTTATTATTTTTAGAGTTATTGGCCTTGACTTAGTAAAAATGTGCAATTTTCAACTTGTGTCGCACGTGACTCAAAAGGTATTTGACCTAAGATCATGAAACCTTACAGGAATATTGTTCAGCATGTGAAGTTGTGCACCTGGGGTGTCGCTTGTGGATTTTAACTGTTTTGTTAGATTTTATGTCCTTTACTTAGTAAAAATTTGCAATTTTCAACTTGCGTCACACGTAGTTCAAAAAGTATTTGACATAGGGTCATGAAACTATACAGGAATGTTGATCAGCATATGGGCTGCGTACCTGCGGTTTCACTTGTCAATTTATATGTTTTGCCAGAGTTATTGCCCTTGATTAAATGAAAATTTACAATTTTCAAATGTTTTCGTGCGTCGCTCAAAATGTATTTAACCTAGTCATGAAATTTAACAGGAATGTTGGTCAGCATGTGTAGTTGTGCACCTTTGGTTTCGCGTGTAGATTTATCCAGTATTTGAAGAGAAATTGCATTGACTTTGTGAAAACAGTTTCATTATATTGTGTTATTTGTTTCTTGAGTGCTTGAGTGGATTTTTCTTTTAGTTTTGTATGTGTAGTTGTGCACCTGGGTATTTTCGTGTGGTTTTCTTTAGCATTTTCAAAGCTATTGCCATTGACTTAGTAAAAAATTGAAATTTACAACTTGTGTCGCACGTAACTCAAAACGTATTTGACTTTAGGACATGAAACCTAACAGGAATATTGCTCACTTGTGAAGTTGTGTACCTGGGGTTTCGCTTGTGAACTTATATGTTTTATCATATGAGTTATTGCTCTTGACTTAGAGAAAATTTGCAATTTTCGATTTTTGCTATGCGTTGCTGAAAATGTATTTATAATGGCAAATCAGATTTCGAGATTTTAGATTGTATTTTTACATGTATTCAGTTCTTCCCTGTAAATTTTACAGAAAGTCCAACCGAAAACAAGAGACGGCCTCCGGTCAAAAGAGTTTGTCCTTTTTCTTTCATTTTGATTCGAATATTGATGTTTGTGTACATGGCATATTGAAATATAAAAATCAAGGAATACCAAAACCTGGAAACAAAATGATCCCTCGGAAGCATTAATCACAAAAAAAATTACAAGAGATTGAGTCTGTACACGAGGGATAATAAATAAGTGCAACATCCCTCACGCCCCCTAGCACCGACTTGAGCGGTGATCAATTCTCAACACTAAATAGTGCTGGCATCAGTAATCCCGAAGAACCAGAAAAATATAACAACACCGAAGTGAAGTACGGGGCAACTGTTACAGCTGCTACACAGCACTTAATTCACACCTGCTGTTGTGAAGTATGAAATCTGTCATCCCTCGGAAGCATTCACAACAAAATTACAAGAGAATTGCAGACTCGGTTTGATGGAGTCTGTACACGAGGGATTATTAATACGTGCAACATCACTCACGCCCCCTAGCACCGGCTTGAGCGGTACTTAATTCTCAACACTTAATAGTGCTGGCATCAGTGATCTTCCTTGAAATATTAAATTGATACTCTATGTAGAATTAAAGAAGAAATAATATTAATGATTTTCTTTATATCTTAAATCTAAATAAAGAAACAATGCAAAAATATCAAATTTCAGAGTGAAAAAGTAAGATTTATATACTAAATAGGAGTTTAAGTTTAGGCTTGAAAATTGTGTTTGCAGTTGAAAACAAATGTATTTCACAGAGAAACACTTACATCGTTGAAAGCTTTCAATGATTGTTCAACTTCAAAGTGTGTAAAACATCTTTCATTTGAATTATTTTTGACCTCTAAAACATCTCTAAAATCACTTAAGTATTCACACAACTTGTCTTCGGATATCTCGAAGTTTACATTATGCAGCAACTCGTTTCTGTGTCTCCTGGCCTTAAAAACAAGGCAATAATGTATTAACTTAGAAAAATGAACATCGCATCAGGTTTATACCATTTAGTTTGATTTACAAAGCATTCAGTGTTTTTTTAAGAAAAAATATCAACAATTGTGGTGTGAAACATGGTATTTTCCTGATCTATATGTACCAGTACGTTACCAATTATCATTTTAATGTAAATTGAATTAGCATTCAACAAACATTTGAATGTGTTTAGTTATAATCTGCATTTTAAATAGTAAGAAGGAAACTCAAATGAAAATTGAAATAATTTTTACCATATCAAAAACGCCATAATTTGTGTTTGGTAGGTACGCTTTGTTGTTGACAAACAGACTAAGCTACTCTGCACAATCTAGTTCTTTTGATGATTGTTTCCGTCTGTACTGTGACGTATTGATAAACTCTGTATTACTCGTGTAACAAGCTGCTATACTCCAGGGATCGCTTCTCCATTGGTCCATGCTTGTGCTTTTTAACGCTGGATCCTCAAAGCGGTGATCTCGAACTATCAGGTCATAAATCTCATTACATAGCTCATTACTTGGACAAAGTCGCCTTCTGTGTGGAATTCTTGAGCATATACATGTACACTTACGCTGGTTATGGGTTCTTGGACATTGCTTTTTTGAGTGCAAAGGAAGGAGATTTTCGCTATTACATTCTAGACATGCTTTCTTTGACACAGTTTTAGGTAAAGCTTCTCGAATCTGTTTATGGTGACTAATTACTGCTTTTTCAGCAGGTGACTCCAGTCCTAACTTGAGATATTTGAGAGCAAGTACTCCTCGTATCCAATTTCTGTACATTTCTTCCTTTATCTGATGCTTAATTGTAAGATTTAAATGACCTGTTGCGGAAACATATTTATTTAAATACACCCAGTAATAAAAAAAACATTGTTTTAAATTATGTACCCTTACAAATATTAAGTTTGTACAACCACTTGTGAGTAATAAATAAATATGACTTACTATTACTATGTTATAACTTTTACTGTTATTCAATCACATTATTGTTTCCTTGGTATAATCTCAATAGTGGTAAATGTGAACAAAATAAATAAGAGATGGCCGTGAACATGTCTTGGGCTCAATAAATTCTTCTACTATTGATAGTTGCTAACTCATAGGGATGGTCTGCTTTAAATCTAATATAAAATAAAAACCATTCACAAATCTAAAAGATAAAGATGACAGAGTGTAAACTAGCATACCTTTAACTGTAATTGATGTTTTTGATGTCATTTTGCCGAACGCTACCATATATTCGCCCTCGTCGGCATACTCAACATGGTGTATTATAAGTTTATACTCACAGTCTGTGGACACTATAGTAACTCGCCCATTATTTTCCTCAATTTCTTTGTTGTTATGGAACCATTTTGGTGTCGTCCGTGGAATGTTGACAGTGCAACTGAGAGAAATTTTCATGTATTCTCTGATATCCCCTTCATAATTTACGTGTAAAGGTTTGCTGATATGCAGGTCTTTAAAATAATGAATATGTTTTAACATATTAAATTGTTTATCAAAGGTACTTGAAATAAAAAAAAAACATCATATTTGTGTTTTAAATGTATGAGCTTAGCACGCCTGATCATAATCAAGTAAAGTTTTATTACATTATGACGTATACATGTAATTAAATATGCCAACGTGTATAAATACTATAATTATACCAATAATTTACACATCAAATCCTGCTTCTAATCGACCACTATATATTTCCTGTATAACACATGTATGCATGTAATATAATAAAAAGTTGAGTGCGTGCGATCTTCTGATTATATCAATATTTCATTATATCGCTAAATAATAAATAAAACCTGAATACATAATAACCAGAAAATATAAGATATAGCCACATAAAAACATTTTAATTCCAGAAAGTAATTTAAATACATAACTTTAAATTGAAAATTGTTTTTTTTTACAAGTTGAAAATTAATTATGAACTGTTGATCAAACAAAAATAATGAAAAACGGAATTCCTAAAGAAAGCTAAACAGTGTTAAACTGAAAATGTTGCAGGCTCGGTTTGATTGAGCTACCGCCCCCTATAACCGGTTTTAGCAGAATTCAACAATAAAGGTGAACTGGTAAAATTTTGAATTTTGATAATTAAGCAAATGATCATACATTTACCTTTAACTGTGATTGATGTTTTTGATGTCACTCTGTCAAATACTACCATATACTCTCCCTCGTCAGAAAGCTCAACATTATGTATAATAAGCTTATGTTCATAGTCCTTTGACACAGCAGTTATTCTCTCATTATTTTCTTTAATTTCTTTGTTGTTATGGAACCATCTTGGCGTCTTCTGTGGTATATCACAAGTGCAGCTGAACGAAATTTTCATATATTTTATGACATCACCATCATCGTCAATTTGTAAGGGTTTGATGATATGCAAATCTTGATCTATTTGAAATAAATACAATCGTTTTCTCAGTATCGATGTGTTCTTTATAAGTGTTTAATACAATAAAATGATTTATGTTTCTAGTATGATACTTTGTAACAGTGACGTTCTATTGACTTTCGTACAAAATATTGATTAATCATATCCATTTTCTTGTAGGAGCAATGAAATAAACCCACACATTCGGGGATGAAAGCTGTATATGGTAAAAATATCCGAGTGACGTCTGGAAAAGAGCATTGAAACGAAACTATTTTACTTTACTGCACTTTCTTTATGTAAAGATAAACGGATGGACATATTACATTTAAGCGTCATTAACACACTTATTTAGTGTTGTTTTTATGATATTGTTTTATACATTTCTCATAAAACATACTTTTAATTCGAATATATCTGGATACAACAGTTTTTAAATTTATCACAATCAGATGTAATAAATTAGGTACGTAATTCTGTAGCTGATGTGTAAACTGTTAATTTTCATAAACTTAAAACATGTAATCACATAAGATAGTAAAGCATTATTGAAAACTATATCCAATCGTATCTCAAAAATAAAACAATATTAAAACTGTCGACTTTAATTTTGTTTAAAGCTACCATTTATGATAAAATTGTGTTGATACATTCATTAAGTAAATATTAGAAATATGATTATGCTTTGAAAACTATATACAATTGTGCAATTTTGTGTTTCGTACAAATTTTACTATGAATTTAATTGAACATACTTGAAACTATAACGGAAGCTGATGTAAATAGATCTTTGTATGTACAAGAGTAAGTGCCGCTATCTGTTGTCGTTGCCGTTTGAATTATTAAGAAATGGCTGCCTTTACTTGCTAAAATATCGACAGTTTCCGTGTCCGTGAGTATCTCACCATTTTTCGACCAACTGGCTTGACATCTATCTGTGTTAAGCTTGCAAACAAGAACAACTGATTCCCCTGCGTTTACAACTTGATTCGATAGATGTTTTATAATTTCTACCGTCTCTTTATTGTCAGCTGTAATAAATTAAGAATGTAGAAAAATATATTTGTCATTTTACTTTCAAAAGGCGACGAATCGAAAAACAAAAACAAAAATGGAGCAATGCAAAATCAAATCAATCTGATGCTTGATGCAGCATACAGTCAATGATCAACAAGTATAACTTTTCAATATTTGTATTTATTTAAAAATCTTAGAGGTAAATACGAAATACATATAATTACTTGACAAAAAAATTCTTACCGCCAACGTTTGGTAAGTCTTTGATTTTTGAATTATTGGCTATCTCTTTGATATCTGAAGTGTTCTCAGTGTACTCTGTGTCCTTTACTTCTATTTTTACTTTTAAACTTTCTGCACCAGTTTGCGAGTTGAAATAAGAAGGTAAATCAATTGCTGTGGCAATCTGAATATGTCTGTTGACATCTTTTGTACTTTTTAAGTTTTCATATACGTCTTTATTTATGTCCTTTAATTCATCAAAGGAATGAATTAAACGTGCGCATTCAAATTTGACGTCTGTATCAGAGCAAATTGTGTGCAATGACTTCTCTAATGCATTCCATTTATGTTGAAAAGTTTTATAATCAATTGAAGCACTGTAAGCATAGCTTTCAAGATCAATAAGTTGGTCTAAGATACATTTAACACAATCTATCTTTGGGTGATCAATAAGTACAAAAACAATTTCACAAAGAGTTTTTATATCCCAGGACTGTATTTGTGATTCAATATTTTCATTTCTATCTGCAAAAAGTACTTGGTATAAATCTTTGTAAAAGGTTTGTATATGTTCTTTCTTGCCTGTTAGCACAGTATTAAGAGATTGTCCATTTTGTTCAATGAGTTTTCTTATTGTGGCTTTAATTGTCAACGGCACAGCTTTGCTAAATAATGAAAGGTGTCTAAAATACAACTCCTGTCCCCTTGTTATTTTCTCCTTTTTCTAAAAAATAATAATAATTATAATAATAATGATAATAATAATAATAACAATAATATTATGGTAATAATAATAATAATAATAATAATAATAATAATAAAAATAATAATAATAATAATAATTATTATAATTATAATAATAATAATTATAATTATTATTATTATTATTATTATTATATGATAATAAAGGATAGTTTGCACCAATAACATAAAAATAACAATGAAATTGAAATAACATAATTATAACTCTGAAATTTAAATCATGTAAAAAATAGAATGTCTACTATACCGTCGCCATTGCTCATGTATGCTGTTATCCCGCCATTTCTATGCAAGGTAAGTTGAGACCTATAATGTATAAAAGTTTTATTTTTTATTTTGATGTTAATAATAATAGTGGACTCGTTATTAAGAATATTTTATGTTTTTTAAGCTAATTGGGAAAAAACTTTTAAACTTACATGTACAGCTTCGAAAATAAGCTCAAGAGGTTGACTCAAGAGGCTTGTTTGTACCAGGGGATTCGTTTTGACAAACTCCACATTTGCCAAGATCAAGACAGCAGTATTAAACGATGTCAATATGCTATTACAACATTATTTAAATTATTAAGATTTATGTTAGCTTTGTAATCAGGTGCATGTATTCATTAAAGTATTGGAAAAAGAGTTAAGAACAAAAACAAACAGAAGTAACTGACATTCTCATACACCCCTTAGCAGCGGTATAGGCGGTATTTAATCCTCAACAGAGTCAACACTATAAATACTGATAACAATCATCATGACTGATATAAGCATGATTTGTTTTAAAACATTTTATTCAATATTAAAACAGTAAGAAAAAAAAAACAGAATCCCTAAAGAAAGCCCAACACAAAAGCGGCGTATGGTCCCCAAGTAAAAGAATGCGTGTGCAACAATCGGCGAAACTAAATAAAACGGAATTTTGAAAGGGGATCTGAGGTATCACAAAAAAGACGTCAAAAGACAAATTTAAAAAGCAGACAACATAGCCTAAGGGTGATTATACAGTATTCAAGTAGGAATACTGGAACCACCCAAGTTGAAAAAGGCCAAATAGAAGAAACTTAAAGTACCACATAACATGTATACACAACAATAATGTCGTGCTGAAAGATCTTTAAGGATCGAAAATATAACATCATTGATTAAATGTACGGGGAGACTTTTTACAGCCGCCACACGGCACAAATAACACAGTTAAAACATAATTTTAATTTTTCTTCTTCATTTCATCACTTTCGCATTGTATTATATTTACATGTATTTCTAAACAATTTATTTCTAGATTGTTTTCAAATTCTTAAAAGTTAGAAGTCATTTAATGTGTGTACTTTCACTTATTAACTTTTTGTCATGGTATATAGAAGGGTTTTAATCATAATTGTACAATTAAAATATAATTGATTTATGAAAATAAATGATGTTATTGGTATTCAAAAGAATTGTGATCTTGAGTCAAATTATTTTAAAGATAAATTTTTAAATTATGCATTTTTTTTCATTTGCAGCTAAAAATCATATGCCAGAGAATGACCAAAGGGTGTTATAACAGTTTTTGTTTAAAAAAACTATATTTCAAATTATTTTAAACGTGTGTGTAATAAATTTAGTTTTAGCTTAGTGTTACGTATTGATGAATCAGTATTTGCGTTAGAAAGAGATATACTATATGAGTCATTATATATCCCCTCAGATTGTTCACCTTTCTATTTCGACATGTTCTTTCATGTGAGGAAGCCTTCCAGCTAGCTTACGGAACGTCGGTGGTTCTACTCATGTGCCCGTTCGTGCCTGAAATAGTGCACGGAAGGGCACCTGAGGTCTTCCTCCACCAGTAAAGCTGGAACGTCGCGATATGACATATACTGTGTCGATTTGACGTAAAACATAAGACAAACAAACAAAATAACGACATGACTATGACAGGATTGCAGCAACTTTAACTATTTCTTATTGAAAACAAGTTATTAGTTTTAGAGCTAATGTTTAGTTGAGACTTAAATGCGAGAACAAGGGATCTTTGTGATTATACGGATGATATCCCTGATCTGAAGGAATTTAATGATTAACATGTATTTGATAATGACATTGGTGTAAACCGAGTCTCTCGTTATACTAAAACAAAATAAATTTAGACATGATTCGTCAGACTTTTGCAAAGTATTGCCGTGTTATACTGTAAATGGGCGTTTTGGTAGATATACTGAAGGCAATGGCTTCACATTTATAAATCACAAGGCAGTCTGAAGGAAAGCTTAATCCCCTTCCGCAGTTAACATGTGTGTGCACCTTTAACTAACCATGACCTTGATGTTGTGCTATGCATATCATAAGCAAATGGTCTTTATATTTATTTTATTAAAAATCTTCCATAAAGTCAAAAAGTTAGGGAGAACATATAACCTTAACCTTGGGGGAGCAACCTGTATGTTGTGCTCTGCAGATTGTGTCATGGTGGGGATCATTTGTGCCGAGTAATTTCAAAACCTTCGAATTGTCAAGAAGTTATAGAGCGGTCATGAAAAACAGATGTTTTTTACATTGGACCTTTGAGTGTGACCCCTATCCTTGAGGGTTGTGACTTGATTATTGTGCTTGCTCTACCAATGGTGTCATAATAGTGATAATTTCTGCCAAGTTATTTAAAGAACTTTCCAGTGGTTCAAAAGTGGACAAGAATTGTAGACTTTTAACACTTTACCTTTAAGTGTGGCCTTGACATGGGGCTAGCAACCTAATTATTACAGTCTGCACATCGTCTTATAATGATGATTACTTGTGCGAAGTTATTTTATTTTTTTCCAGAGATTTAAGTAATGTAGTTGACACGAAATGTACAATTTTTAACATTTGACCTTAACGTGTGAACTTGACCTTGGGAGTAGCAACCCAATTATTGCACTTTGCATATTGTCTCATAATGGTGATCACTTGTGCCAAGTTATTTCAAAACATTTTCAGCTGTTAAAAAGTAATGGAGCGGACACGAAATGTTGACTTTATAACATCTGACATGAACGTGTGACCTTGACCTTGGGGAAGCAATCCAATTATTGCGCTCTGCACATCGTCTCATAATGGTGATCACTTTTACCATGTTATTTCAAAAAACTTTTCAGCGGTTTAAAAGTTATGCAGCAGACACGAAATGGAGACAATTTACACTTGACCATTTAGTGTGGTCTTGACATTGGGGGGAAATAACCCAATTATTGTGCTATGCACATCGTCTTTTTATGGTGATCACTTGTGCTAAGTTATTCTTAAAACAATTCAGCGGTTTAAAAGTGATGAAGCGGACAAGAAAGTGTGACGCACGGACTGACGGACTGGCAGTCGGAGGCCATTTCTATAATACCCTCCCCGCTACGCGGAAGGGGATTAAAAATGAATGCAGTACCATTGATTATTTCATTGTGTTTAGAAATATTTTTGATTATATAACAAATTTTGAAATACAATATAAAACAGAAAGCTATCATTTTTTCAAAATCTATGAGTGTGACGTCATTGCACTCTACTAGTAAGAAGATTAATGTCAGAAATGAAGACTTGTTTTATGATCTGCTTAAAGGTAAATGCGAAGCTTATCTAACTTGTTTGTCAAGAAATATACTAAATGGGGACTTTGCTGCTCTAGATACAATGTTGAGGGATCGTGATCTTGATATAAATTAAGTTATTCAAGAATTTGAATCAGACATAATTATGTAGTAGAAGTGTACAGTTGTAAAGGGTAAAAAGAGAAAAGGCAACATAAATAAGTTGATTGATCCAGATTGTAACAAGGCAAAACAAACCACTAGAAAATTGTTAAAAAAGTTTGAGATTGTATAGATCGGATCTGAACTTACGCGATTATATACAGAGTAAATGTAATAATAAACGTATATGTAAGCGATTACGATAATTGTTTAATAGAAAATGTTTGCTTAAAGTAGAGAGTTCTGTAAATTATTCCAAAACGTTGTGGTCTAAAGTTAAAAAGGTTTTAAAAATATCGAAACTAGTATCTGATATTTCACTTGTAGGGTTTGAACATTTTGCTTCATTATTTTCATATCGTACGAATGAATATGATATAAATGAAATCAGGGATGATTATGGTCATATAAGTATAAAAAAATTTATGAAATTGTACAACTTATTTTCAATTCTAATATCACAGATAAGAAAATTTTAAAAGGAATTAAATCATTGGACATTAAAAAAACTCACAGTGGCAAGATTATGCCCCGGAAACTAATCTACGGCGTTATTTAATATTATGTTTCATTCGTAAATATTTTCAGAGATTATTTTCATGTGGTGAATTCCCTGATTGATGGGCAAAATCAGCATTCATACCATTGCACAAAAGGGAGATTTGAATAACCCAAATAATTATAGGGACATAGCATTATTGGAGGTATTTAATAAGATTTATATATCGATAATTACTTAAAGATTAACGCTTACATTACTTCACGCTTGCGCTCTTAGAAGCTCTAACATGATTGAGAGCTGGATACACTAAGTAGATAACGCTTTTGTTTTATATTCTATTGTTTATAAATATTTAAGTATGAAAGTAAAATCAATATATAAAGCTTTTGTACATCTTTTAAAAAAGCTTTTCACTCAGTAGATAGAGGTTTATTGTTTGATATTTTAAAAAGAAATGAAATAAATAGTTATCTTATTGGATAATTGCATAACAAGTGACATGGCATATTCATGAAAATAAGTAAATTTTTAATCAGCAGTTTTAACATTTAAGGTGACATCAGCTTAAGATTAAAATATTATTTCTTGTTTATTGCAATGATACTTTTATACCTCAGGTTTTAACTGTAGTATAAAACCCAGGTTTTAACTGTAATATAAAAATAATACCCCTTAAAATCAAATTAATAGAATTAATAACGTTAAACAAGGGCATGATATTAACCTGTAATGGATAATTAAATGCAGCGATTTTTATAGCCTTTTTTTAAACATGACCATGAAATTAAATTTTTCTGGTGCTCAAATGGGAAAACCATTGTGATAATTCTGGGCCAATTAATTTGTAACAACATTTACTTTTTTATTAAGCTGAAACAAAGTAAGGATGGATTTATATTTAAGTTGAAATATTATTTTTATAATATATAATTAGAGGCAATTCATCATGTTCAATATTGAAAAAATAATATTACATTGATATTACAATAATACAGTGATTCGAAAACAATCCATATACTGTGATAACTTAATACTCGATTGTGAAATGCTTGCTTTTTTAAAATATAAATAATTAGAATATTATCCATAAAAATAAATCAATTTGATAACTTTATTTACGATTTCAATAAAAAAAATAATGTTTAGAAAAGGAAAATCTCTAGTCATCCTGTGTATTGGTATTTTTCTGAGTGGGGCTGTTTTCATTATACCGGTCTCCTGCTGATAAGAGGACCTCAGGATAAAAAAAAAAAGAAAAAAATTCAGATTTTAAGTATGCAATATCTATTTGAAATTTCCTGGTTTTTTCAAAATACAAGTTAGATATAGATAAATTACCATAATTTTTTATAATCAAATAAAACAATCATAATGGCATAAATGTATATTATATATTATTGTCTATAAAGCGGATTTTTTTGTTAAAAACTTGTTTAAAATCCTTATCAGTGATTATAAGTAGACAATGTAATTTCCGTATCCCCTGGCTGTTGGTGCAATAAATTTCATTACAAGTAGTACAATAAGAAAAAGGGAAAACTAAAATATTTCTGCATTGTATTTTAAACTCATAAAAATAATCATGCTGCATATGCTACAATGCATGAAAAACAAAAAAGACTATTGTCGTCAAAAATGTAATTAAAAGATTTTTAATCTTTCTGTTAATATCCATTTCAGTTTAAGTATTCTAGTGCCCAACAGGCTAATTAACACTTACAATACTTAATCCACATGTCATTACTTAATCCACATTTCATACAACCATTATATATAAATATCTATTTTCAGAATCATTTATTAATCTCAGTTTGAGAATGATAGAGGGATAATGATACTCTCAAAACAATCGTAACAGAGGTAGAAAGTGTCATGAACGACCGTCCATTGACTTACGTTACGTCAGAGTCAACCGATCCAGAATCAATTACACCAGCTCATTGCTATACGGACGGCGTTTGACAACCCTGCCTTACAATAAAGATATATCTGAACCAAAACCAGTTTCAAGAGATGGGATCACCAAACAAGCGAGAATACAGGCCCATATCATTAGCCATTTCCGGGATAGATGGCGCCACGAGTACTTGACGTCATTACGCCAGTATCACAAAACTACGGTTAACAATAGCCAAACGATAAAGGTCGGCGATGTAGTAATTATTCATGATGAAACCACGAAATCACAGTGGAAATTAGGAACTATTGAAAAACTGATCACAGGTAAAGATGGATTGACACGAGCGGCCATGGTTCGCACCAGTAACGGGCACACTACATCAAGACCAATTGTAAAGCTGTTCCCCCTTGAGACTATGTAACAGTTACCATATTTTGCGCCTGAGAGGATGTCGTAAAGACGACATTACGTTAGCGGGAACGGCAGGCAGACAACGTAACGTTGGCGGGAAGAAGAGTTTTATACAACGTCATTTCCGTTGTATTGTTGTTTTACCGTTAATAAACATTATCATTTTAGACACAACGCAAAGTAGTTGCTTCTCATTTCACTGACCACTTTTACATTTTGGTGCCGTGACCAGGATATACTTCATGCCACTTTAAGCAAGCATCTGAGTGCCAATGATCATAATTGGGTGAGTGCAATACTTAAGAAAGACTTATATGTTGATAACGTTATGTCTAGTTTTTCTGACGAGAGTACTCTAACTTGACTACTTCCAGAACACACGCAAATTGATGACATCTGCTGGTTTTAACTTACGGTCCTGGAGCTCTAACAACAGTTCTCTGCGCACATTTATGATCCAAATAGTGACCTTACAACATACAGATTCAAGACCGTGCTTTTTGGTTCCACATGTTCACTATTTATACTTCATGCCACTTTAACCAAGCATCTGAGTGCCAATGATAATGTTTGCATTACCAAGAACCTTTTTGATAGCTGTTTTGGTAAGACCGATTAATCTATCCCACCAACCACCAAACCAGGTAGCGCGCTTGGGAATAAATCTCCACTCTGTACCATGGTTGTGTAACGTGTCTTTTACGGAAGTAGAATTCATTAATTGGCGTATTGTATTTGCTGCTGCTTGAAAATTGTTCCGTTATCAGATATCATAACTTTCGGTAGAGATTTTCTGCTACTGAATCGCTTGAACGCTTGTTAAAATGAAGATTCAGTCATATCTGAGACTACTTCTAGATGAACAGCTCTGGTCGAAGCACTAGTAAAAAGACAAATGTATGCCTTCTCGTTTTTGTTTTTTCCTCGTACATGTAAAGCTCCGGTGAAATCAACTCCAGTCACAGTAAAAGGTTGTGTATTTTGAACTCGTATCTTTGGCAAAGGTGGTGGATCTGGCGCTGTGTACGGTCTTCCTGACACTCGGCGGCACTGGTTACACTTCCGGAGTAATTTCTGAATACACTGGCGTATCGATGGAATCCAGTATTTCTGGCGTATATGTGTAATAAGTGCACTCGTACCTGCGTGTAAGTGTCTTTCATGGGGGTCAATAATTATAAGTTTCGTCAGTTGGTGGTTTGCCGGAAGCAGATATGGGAATCGGGTTTGCTCAGCTAAAGGAGCGTTATGAATCCTACCACCACAGCGAATGAAGCCATTTTTGTCAAGGTATAATTGTAGTTGCCTAACAAGCGTTAGGTTTCTCCTTCCGGTCCTGATACATGTAATCTCAGCGCTATAGGTGGTTGCTTGGCAATCATGAAGCCACATCTTCTCAGCCAGATGTGTGGCAGCTTGTATTTGGTAACGTAAATGCACAGCAATGGACGGCACAATTAAGACATCAATGGCATTTTTCTCTGAGTTGTCAGTTATCAGGTAAACTGTGGCGGTTTCAAAATGGCCGACTTTCTTGGACTCCGCCCCGAATGCAGCCAGATGGACAACTTCAGACCCGCGTCTCTGTAATTGTAGTGTTTCGGAGAGTTCATGAGTAATAAATGAACGCTGCGCTCCTTCGTCAAATAAAATGTTTGCTTTAGCACAGGCGTGACCGGAAGTAGTCTCAGCTACAGCAGTCTTCAGTAAAACGTTGTTTCTACTTTGTGTTGCAGAATGTAGAATAGCCGATTTTGCACTGGAATCGGAAGTAAGATGCGTTGTTGCTTCACTACTGGAAGTAGGGACAAACTTGGAGCCGATGTGTTCAGTGAGCTTCCGATACTCTGATCGCAAATGCTGGTATGATGCTTCCGGTTGCATTTTCTACAACGGTGTTTTGAGCGACAGGAAACAACAATGTGTTTGCCTAAAGAGTTGTTACAACAGCTGGTTGGCTCGGGTACCGACTTTCATCAGTTAACCAATCAGGACCTTTCTCCCATAATCTACTCTTCAGAAATTCAGTAGCTGTAATTCCTCTTGTCAACATGTCAGCCGGATTGTGCTCGGTTGGACAGTACATCCACCTTCTGTTCTCTGTAAGATTGTGTATTTCAGTCACTCTATTCTGTTCAAATGTTTTCAACTTCCGGTTGGATGACAGCCAGTGTAGAACAATTTGACTGTCAGACCACATGTGTACGGATGCTGTAGGTATCGTCTGTAGTACGTGCTGCAGAAGTCTTGAACCAATCACTGCAGCCATAAGTTCAAGCCTTGGTAATGTCAGAAGCTTCAAAGGTGCGACACGTGTCCTTGATATAACAAGGGCATCCTGGTCACGGCACCAAAATGTAAAAGTGGTCAGTGAAATGAGAAGCAACTACTTTGCGTTATGTCTAAAATGATAATGTTTATTAACGGTAAAATAACAATACAACGGAAATGACGTCGTATAAAACTCTTCTTCCCACCAACGTAACGTTGTCTGCCTGCCGTTCCCGCTAACGTAACGTCGTCTTTACGACACTAAATGAGATAAAATTGACAAAATAAAGGTCAATTATAAATATATTTATTCTTTAATGTATTAGAAATTAATTATTAAAAATAAAAAATTATTTACACTTAAAATCATTACCTTTAACTAAAACCACCATAAGTTAAGATAAAAAATAACTAATTGGTTTAATTTGCCCTTGAAAAATGACTGAATTTTTTCCAAATAGCATTTCAGAGTTTTATATTTCATTACCAGATCATTATACAATAGAATCATATTAGATATCATTTAATTTTGTTTATTTATGCACATTTCAACATTAAAGTTATCATTTATTATAACAATTAAGTATTAAAGTACCAAATCAATAAAATTGATGAATTAAAAAATACTGTTTTTAATATTCACAACATAAAATTTATAATAAAAATTTATTATACAGGTATCTATTTTTTGTAAAAATCTAATTTATATTTATTGAAATAAAAGGTAACTGCTTTACCAATAAAATAGGTGTAGTGCACGTCAAAGTGCACACAAAGTGCACATTGAAGTAAACAATTAGTGCACGTCTAGTACACTCCAAGTGCACTTTGTGTATCCTTTAGTGTGAACTAAACTGTATGTCTGAATAGTGTTACATGACATACATAATTTAATGTAATTTTGATTCTGATCATAACCACAAACTCTGACAATGACAATATATTTTATTCAGCATTTAACATTGTACAAATGTTTATAGTAAGAAATGATTAACAAATCAAATACACATCCCATATATACAAATGGTGAGCATTAGTGCAAAGGCATTAAAAGACCTCTTTCTTCAACATTAATAAGTGAAATGCATTTTTTCAGTAAGGATTTAAATATTTCTGGTATAAAAAAAGTAATGAATACTGTAACAGATTGCATGAGACTTATGAACTGTCGTTTCTCTTTTAATAACCACAAACAATGTATTATTTATATCATGTTGTATAAGTTGTGTTTGGCCGGAGGCCATATACACTAATTAAACAAATTGAATTGAATTTAAATGACGTGATCGTCCATAAGTGACGTCACACGATGTGCGCCAAATCTCGGACGATCATGAACAAATCCAGTATTACCGAACCGTGTACTAAGATTATGAATTGTTAATAAACACATAGAACTCACGCGTTTTGATACAAATTTTATACAATTACACTCCTATCAATAAACCCATAACAACTCATGTTAAAATTGCTGACTAAAGTTTCTGTTGTTCAAATGTCACAATATTCGGCAATTGCATATTCAAATCATACTAGCCTTCACAGTTACCTAAAGAGTCTTGAACAGCGAATGGGTTTTATAGTATACTACTGCTAGACCTGTTTACCAAAACAAAGGCGACATTAAAAGCTATGAACTAGGTCTATTTAAATATTCACGGTGCAATCTGGGCCGTAAAAAAGAAAACCTGAGAGACCTACGGAAAAGACAATTTCTATGATACTACAATTCGTAAAAATGGCCAACTTAATTTTTTACTATAGATTTATAAAGAGTGCAATTAATTGTTTGAATATGTTTCTGCAAAATTTTCCAGTCAGAGCGCAAAACGAATGACCGTTTTGTTAAACTAGAACTACTTCTATAAATAGATTTTTGGACTTTCACAATGTTCATCATTCTATTTATATGTACAGTAGTAACATACATAATAACCCACATGATTAATAAAAAAACCCCGAAGAGCGCGATTAATTGACGGATAAGATAATTTTATTTGAATATGTTTGCATTGCGAAATTCTTTAGTTCGCTATTTATTATACATATCGCGACAATTCATTTTTCCTAATACCAATCGCAATAATCGGCTATTATGACAGACGAAAACGCCCGTGAAGATGTTTTTGCCCTTTCTCATTTCATAAGGGGCGTCGCGCTTTAGCGCGGACGCATATGACCCTCCCAATAATGTACAATTATGACAACCGAAATTTATTAACTTTTACGTATACCTATCAAAACAATGTTTGTTTCAAGGTAGAACATCCCTAATGGGCACTATAAGGAACTGTAAAATTGACAACAACATAGGACAGTTATAAGCCTTAAATGTAACCTGTATGCAAAATTTAAACAAAAACTACCATGTGGTGTATGAGTTATGGAAATTTTACTGAACTAAAATTTTGCCATAAGAAGGGCCTTTTTTTCAGAAATGAGGAAACTCTAAATAATCTATAATATCATCATTATGAAAAATGTTTTCTTATTGCTCATTGTTTAAAAAAACAAATAATGACATTCGGGTAACAAATTAAACAAGCAAAATGATTGTTTTTAAACGAAATGTCTTAAATATGTATAAAAATGTAATCCTACTTTACCCACTTTAAACACTTATTTGACCATTTCCCTATGTAAAAAACTAAAACTTTCCACAATGAGGGGCTGAGGGGGAGGAGAATCTGCGAGGGTGTCCGAAAGCGTTGCACATTACACATGTACTCAGGAGGAGGAATTCGTTTCGTTTCCTGAAAGTCTACAGGAGTTGCAGAATTTGTCGCCTTTCAGTGTCCTTAATATGGGATTCTAAAGATGTTTATGGAACGAACTTAGAGTATATACCATTTCTTATGAAAACGTGAATAGGTCATTGAGGTTAAAAGTTACTTTCTTCCGATTCCAATTTATTCAATTAGCAAATCACACATAGAAAAATAAGCTACTTTATAGAAAATGATCATTAATGAGTACAAATAATTTTGTTTTTCGCTATATAATAAACCCCAGTTTTTTCCTCATAACGACCATGTCATATTATGCTCACTGTTGGCTTGTTTTGCATCCTTTGAAGTTCAGATTTTACCCATATGTCCATTTTCTGTACAGCACTTTTTGTATCATTCTGAACTAGTACGTCCTCTCCTTCTCTGCCACCCCTGTGTGTTGCTGTCAAAGGCTTCGTTATTTCTGGGGACTCAAATCTATTCAGAATCTTTTCAAACAAGTATGTTATGCTGTTGATCGCGTACTTTCACACTTCCTCACTACCGTAGTCATCTATTTTCTTTAGATCCGAAGCAGCTTCTTAATTGTCTTATAAATAGGATCAGCCAGAAGAGCATTGATCTAAAGTATAATATATTCTGTTTGGTTTAAACATATTTTATTTCAAACATTTTATCATACTCTAATAATAACAATAAAATGCTGAAAAGGGATCAGATAAAAAGGTTAAAAATGCCATTTCCTGTCATAGGATTAATTACTATAAATAAGACGGATTTTTAAAATGTTTGAAATATTGAATAAGAAGAGAAAATAATTCTAAATACTAGTAGATTGGAGGAAGATGAAAATAAAAAAAGTCAAGTTAACGACATATGAAACAAAAATAACATATAGTAAGTGTTTTATCGAAAAGGAGCAGAATTATTGACTTAATAGATTTAATTCAATTATTGTCGTTTTAATTAATGTATTCAGTTTAAGACTTTCATAGCTTGAAATAGACATAACGTAATAAATAGTTGAAAAGAGGAAGATCTATTCGGTAAGTAAACCGGAGGAGCAGTAGATGTAGCATAGACTATGGAAATCGACTGCTATCTCGGATATACATTTGAACTGCCTGAAATATACTGATGTTGATGTCGTCACTTCGGTTGTGTCGCCGTTAAGTAGTGAATGGAGAGTTATATTACAGTAATTTGTGTTTGGAAAAGGCTGTCTCTGATAGTAATGTATTGTTTGAATTCTAAGAAAAAATGATGGTTAGTTTCTTGAAGTCCACGTTGGCATAGAGGTGTGTTTACAATATTTTTTCTGAAATGATGGTTGTTAAGAGAACTACACTCTGTTTGTAGACGTGCATGGTATATTTGCCAATTTCTGATACCTCTATAGATATATTTTGGACACTTTTTAATGTTTCTATTCAAAAGACACTTAAAAGAAGACAACGACGCGGCGTTTTGTATAATATATGGTAGTTCATTCCATTCTCTGAGAGCTGAGGGAAGTAAAACATTATAGAATAAAGTACATGTATTTCTTGTATTGTAATCCTTGTATATTGTTCGAATTTCGTTAATTATAATGCGAGGTTTCACCTACAGAAGGAGGGACAAGACTTGATAGGTAGTCAGAAGAGAGTCCATTTTTTAATTTATAAACAGGAATCAATTTATGTTTCTATCTTCTACTGTCAAGAGGTTCCCAAGGAACCTCTCGTTGGAGCTGATGAAGAGACACAAGTTTACTAGCACCAGAGACAATTCTTGAAGCTTCGAGTTGGATTTTATCGAGTTCATCTTTTTCATATTGAGTACAATTGATGTAAACAACATCGGCGTATTCTAGAATTGGCCTGATATAAGACAGGTAGATTTTTTATAAAGATTAACGATCAAGTTGAAATTTAAATATGCACATGCTATGTATACGTTTCCAAGCTCTCTCCTATACATGATTAATATGAATATGCCATGATCCATCGTCTGAAAAGTGTAAGCCTAGATTTTTGTTAGTTGTCACTGAAGATATTGTCTGGTTTTGCATTGAAAGAGGCGGATGGAATGATTTAGAATTTTTAAGTGTGATTACCATGGTTTCAGATTTGTAAGATAAAAAATGGCTAGCCATTTGTCAGCCCATGTGGAAATCTTGTTTATGTCAGATTGAACAATATCAGCCGCAGAAAAAGGATGGTCAACGATCAAGTACAGGCTGGTATCGTCGGCAAAAAAAATAACAGAGGACCTTAAGTTAACAACAATGTCATTAATATACACTAAGAAAAGCAGCGGACCAAGAATAGAGCCTTAATGTACTCCTGCGTTGATTCCAGACCAATCAGATTTGGCGCCAGGAAGGACAACGGATTGACGTCTGTTCGACAAATAGTCCGAAAACCAGTCGAGGATGGGTCCTTGAATACCGGCATCTTTTAACTTCATCAGGAGACCCTTGTGACACAATTTATCGAAGGCCTTGCTGGTGTCGACAAAAAAAACAATCCGTATCTCAAGAGTTTCAACAAGTGCCTTACAGGAGGAGTTGTAAAGAAAGGTTAATTGATTCACAGTTGACTCGCCAGGTTTGAAACCAGATTGAAGGGGAGATATAAAGTCATTTTCATGAAGAAAATTAAAGATATACTTAAACATAATGCGTTAAAAGGATTTTTCCATAAGAGAGATATAAAACGATATTTGTTAGGTAACGACGGATCGCCTTTCTTAAAAATCGGGCAAATGTTGGCATCTTTCCAAGTTTGAGGAATCTTACAAGAGCAGAGTGAATGATTAAAAGTGAGCAGAGTGGGTATTTGATTACGGACGACGTTCATACAAGATCCGATTGCTTATTTCATCAGGCCAAGAAGCTTCATTAGTATTAGAGTTTTAATAACATCTTCAACATCTTGAGTTGTAATACTTATTGAAGTGAGCGTGTTCCCAGGCTGCTCATAGAAATCGTCAGAGTTTTCAAGAGAGGATTGATTGCAAAAATAGTTGTTTAATAAGTCAGATTTTGATTTGTTGTCATATGTAAGTCTTTGAGTAACTGGATGAGAGAGTGCCTGAATAGTTTCTTTTTCAGTAGGTGAGATGAATGATTTGATGTGTCCCCACTAGTCTTTGCGATGTGTTGTTTGATGTTATTGAGTTTGCAAGTTTCTGAATGTGGTTACATTTGGCCGCGTGAATAAGCGAGACGATTTTATTACGTAATTGTTTGAATAAGTGCCAGTGCATAGGATTTTGAGTTTTTTGTCTCTTTGATAAAGTGTTTTTGAGTTTTCGAATAAGCAGTTTATTTTGTGTTGTTATCCACTCTGCATCAGTCGGTATTACTATTGATTTTGTAGGTATGAACTGCTTTGAAAGGTCGAGGATTTTGCTGCTGACTAAAGTTGCGTGTTCATCTGAGTCGTAAATTGATTATTGTTCCCAGTCAGTTTGCATGATGCTTTGTCAGGGAGTTGTAGTTGCCTCGATCATTTAGCCGTATAAAACGTTTGAAAGATCCTGATTTAGGTTTAGAGAAGGAAAAAAGAGTGGTAGAGAGGATTTTGGTCTAGAACTGGTTCCCAATCACCGGAAGCTATTACTCGATGACTTCAAGAAACAAGAAAGTGATCTATAACAGAGGCTGATGTCTCGGTATAATGTGTAGGTTCGTTAATTAGTTGCTCAAAATGAAATTGTTGACAAATTGAAAGAGGTTTGCGTAATAATGTAGGATTAGATGGATTTAAGTTAAAATCTCCAGTTACAATGATACAGTGAAAGTTGAGAAAACCGGACGGCTTTCGGACTGAGGGTTTTGTCCGGTTTTCTCAGCGGTCCGGTATTCTCAATGTCCCCTTCAGCTGTTCAGGATCTTATATTATCACCGAGCAATGACTTACAAAGGATGCTGTACATTTGCATTTTCAAGATCATGTGCACGTATATTGCTAAATAAAGAAATGATAAAAATACAAGAAAATATGTTTTAATTGTTTTGTCCCATATTTGCATATAGATACAATAAATGTTTGGATATAAATGAACAGCAGTTACCTCATAACGATCAAGTTCGAGTGCATCCGCATATGTTTACATTTGGGTAATGGATAATGATTTAACGAACATAGTTTACTTTGTTTGTTAATAATAATAACATATTGGTCAGATTTTTAAAGTAGGTTTCGGCAAAGTTTCACTGTCTTTAATTAATTTAACTTTGTCACTTGTAGACAGCTCTCGTCGAATTATTTTCGGCCATGGAATAGAACTTAGCGCCGATAAATTTCGTTTCCGTTGCGTTGTCAATATACAAAAAGCAACACAATAGAAAAATACTCTATTTTTTATTCATACTGATTTTAACTGATCAATATCTCGTGCATTTTGGCATTTATATAAAACGGTAACATCTATACCTTACAATAAATCAAACTGTGAAAAGAGACATTATAAACAAATCAGACAATTATTGTTCCGTTACCGCTCAGTTAGCGTATTAGACACAACCAGTTGATAAGTACAAAAGGTTATTCACACCTTCGGCGTCCGGTATTGTAAGGGTAATTGTCTATATAATTGACTTTGTAGTCCCCAATCAACCGTCCGATATTCGGTTTTTACAGATTCCGGTATTATCAATGTTTAATACAATAGTTTAAAGAAGGGAAAATTTGGGACTGAATTATTCGTCCGGTATTTACAGAGTTCCGATTTTCTCAGCGTCCGGTTTTCTCAAATTTCACTGTATCTGATATATTTGTTTCTTCTGCCAAGTTTAGAGGGTGTTCAATAAGAGCTGTATAATAATAATCTGCACCTGGTGGTCGATAAAAGTACCTATCAAAATACGTTTAGATTTAGATAGAATAATCTCCACCCATACACATTCTATATTTCTAGGTTCGAGATCCATTCGCCGTTTGTAAAATAGTGAATTCTTAACGTATAGAGAAAATCCACCATGACTGTCATCAACCCTGTCATTTCTTTCCTTTCTGGAGCATGGAAACATGGTATAGATATATCAGAATTAGAAACACTGGGATTAAGTCACGTTTCTGAATAGGCAAGAACATCGAACATACTAAATTCAGTGGTTAGAATTTCTATTTTGCTTAGCAGACTTTGAACATTATATTGATGAACAGATAAACAGAAACTTGACGACATTGGACTTGCTAGGTCCAGAGACATAGACGACGTAGTGGACAATGATTCAGTTGAGGAATTTGTTGACGATGGACTAGGATTTGGATGAATATCTCCAGATAAAGTAAGAACAATATGCACCCATTGAATACACACCATTTTAACGAGAATAGCGATGAGTAGATAAGTAAACGCAACATTTTGAATGTAGCACTCATAGCAGTAAAGGGATCGTCTGTATGGGTATTAAATGTTGTATTTAACTTGATTTCTTATGTAAAGAGACAGTGAGTATGTAAGAATCATGTTTTGAGCAATGAATAGAGGAACAAGCATATTCAGTAAGAGGGAAAAATTCCATGTACAAGAGAAAGAGTGCATGAAAGTGGTGCATGGAAATTCATTCACTATGTAATTGATGTAAGAAACAACAAAAAGCGCGCCGTCACTATCATGCCTCCAAATATATCAATTATTATCATCCGAAGCATTCCATTTACAATATTCCGAATTCCTTGAAGAATATAAAGGGAGAAAAGGTGTTTGAGGAAGACAAAAACTAAAGAAAACGTGATGTTAAAAAGTTACAATTTAAAGATCAATTAACAATATAAAGGACCAAACGGAGCACTGAAATCATAAGCTTTGATGAAAAGAAGTATGCATTCTGTAAAAAAAACTACCTGCTTTTATGTAAAAAGCATGCTTATAAGTTGTAAATTGTATTTCAAAATTTAATAATATTGTACTATTAACATATCATTTAAATATCAGTTACATGAGCTTATACAGTTATTGAACAAATCTTGAACTACAATGTTGTTTTTAAATAGATAGCAAGAGGCAGTAATATGTTTAAATCATAACCATGATAAAGGAACTACATATTTCAATATGCAAAAATTAGATATTATATAAAAATTCTTGTCAATATCATCTTTAAAATAAAAGGAATAATAAGAGTGACAATTTGCAAAATGTACTCATGTATATCAATATTTTATCAAAGAAATTATTTCTCGAAAAGAGTCACAAACATATTGCCAATTGAAGGACAGTTAGCTAGAAACATAAACATATGCTTATAAGTGCATATAAGATATACTATTTATTGATTTTATATCAACTACTTTTAAATTATGACTAGTTTGTTATTGAAGATATATAAATTATCTTCATTTTACAATAAAATTTTCACAAGCAAAGCAAATAAACATACAAACAAGCACACATATGCACACTTACACACATGCACACACACATTTACATATGTACACATGAGCTCGTACATATATTCACAATAACTTGCATTCATGGTTAAGCTTAACCTTATTGATTCAATCATACAAAATATTAATAAGAATTTCTATGTATAAAGTATAAATTGCTCATTTACCAATGAAATTTATCATATTCATTTGAGTTTTCTTAAACATCACGTATATAGATGTTATTCAAGATAGTAGATCACATCGCGATGTATATTCAATCTTATTTTTATAAGAAAAAAGAACAACTTTAAAGAACAAGTAACTTGGTAAAAAGTAAAAGCTGAAAAAATGAATAAGATCTGAATATACAAAATGTAATATAATAACTCTCGTTATAATCAATACAGTTTTTCCACAATGTCTCCAGATTTTTATACTTCACAACAGCAGGTTTCAAGTGCTGTGTGGCAGCTGTAAAAAGTTGCCCCGTACTTCACTTCAGTGTTGTTATATTTTTTCTGGTCCTTCGGGATCATTGATGGCAGCACTATTAAGTGTTGAGAATTGAGTACCGCTCAAGCCCGTGCTAGGGGGCGTGTGGGATGTTGCATTTATTCATTATCGCTCATGTACAGACTCAATCAAACCGAGTCTGCAATTCTTATGCAATTTTGTTAATGCTTCCGAGGGATCACTTTGTCTCCAGATTTTTCATATGATAATCGCAATTACAAGCTGTTTTTATATAATAATATGAACGTCATGTGTCTAAATGACATTTTTTTCAGATCTTTTAACTGTGGTGACAAAATAATTGATAGATAGTTTCAAAAGTAGATTCTCTTCATATAAGTATATACATGCACATAGTATATACATTACATATTATCTACAATCATTAGTTAACTGACTTAAACGTCTTGCAATTCATATATAGAACATAGAAACCGTTAAAACGAAGAATAAAATTCCTTTTGTATCATCTTCATATATATTCCTGTCATGTCGAGGAATATACGTCTCCTAGCAACATCCACCGTCACGCCCTCAGTATCCATGTAACCGAGCACGTTCTCTTCGCATTCTGGCAGGCGCTGACTAAAATTGCGTCGATTATTTCTTCATCGGGTCCTGATACTCCCTATCGCACCAATCTGTCATTATAATTATTCTCCTCATCGCTATCGTCGTCGGAGTCGATTCCACAGTCGTCATTCTTTTGCACTCGTATCCGAATAACTCATTGTGACAAATTCACTTTCATCCGTGTGCATGGTTTTCATATGTCTTAACATGTTATCCCGTCTAGAGAATGTTTTCTCACAACTCGGACACACGCACATATCGGCGTCTTATCTGAGAATGAGCGATCCTCTTCATTTTGCATTTTTAAAACCTAACTGCTCTTCCCAGGAGTGACGGAGGAGGTTCTCCTCCCACCCCTAAAACGCTAGAAATCGTGTGCGCAGTTCTGCAACACTATATTATATATACACTATATACATACACGACAGGTGAGGTATGATCAGTGATGCGTTAAATATCACTGACGGAGTATGAACTCCTAAATTACCGTATATTTAAAACTGGAAAAAATAAATTGTACAAAAATTGCAAAATTAGAATGTTTTAAGTATTTATGTGAAAAATTTGATCAGAAAATCATAAGAAACTTTGCAATTTTTAATTATCTATAATTGTGCAAAACAGTAATTTTATAAATATTTGGAGGAATTGCTTAAGTGAGGAAAAGTTAAAATCAAAACAAATTACCAGGTATGTCCTAAGGTTGAACAAAAAAAATATCAAAGCTTAAGAAAAGGATAACTTGCCACTTTAAATTAAATATTTATGCACAAATAGTGTAGATAATTACGTTTAATCTTTATCTAAGTCTCCTCCATGCACTACATTAGATAAAACCGCAAATAGTTTGAGATAATAAATAGTACAAAAATTTTCTTTAATAAAGATACAACATAAATTATTTCTATACAACTTGAATTTTCATTAAGAATGTATGTTTAAGAAAAAGTACGACTTAAATAAGTTGCCAAACCAAGACAAAATTATTTTAGCTGATTGGGAACGCTTTTGTATGGTGGCTGATTTGGTACACTTTTGTGCGTCTTTTTGGAGCTAGCAACAACACGACAAAGTACCAAACGGATTGTGTCGGACATTCGTCTTATCGTCCTGTTGCTAACGATGCACGCCAAACTGCACGTTGTCGTGCGGCGTGTTGTCGCAACGTAACATCGTCGCTCGGTTCAAATCGAAGGATTGGTTAATAAACCAAGCGACAGGGCGACAACGCGCTGCACAAAAACGAGCCGTTTTGGCGTGCTTCGCTAGAGACAGGACGTCAGTGCGGAAACGCGCCGTCTGGCGCTTTGTCTTGTTGTCGCTAGCGCCAGCTAGACGCACAAAGCGTAACAAATCAGCAACCATACTTTCGTGCGTCATGTTGGTATCCACAATGTATGCCAAACGTCGCGTTGTCGTGCGGCGTGTTATTGCGATGTCACATTATCGTTCGGTTTAAATTCAAGGATTGGTTTATAAGCCAAGCGGCAGGGCGACATCGCGCCATTTGGCGTGCTTCGCTAGAGACAGGACGGCAAGACGACGGCGCGACAACGCACCGTTTGGCGTTTTGTCGTGTTGTCGCTAGCGACAAGACGAAAAGGCGATAACGATATAAGTAACGCGCAATGTACCAAATCTGTCACCATACATAAGCATTGTGGCTGATTTGTGCCATTCGTGTTTTTGTCCCGCGACCGTCGATAATTAACAAGTTAAATTTGCGGGGTGTAGGGCGAAAACACGCTTATTAGCGAGGACGCGGGACAAAGTTAAAAGATAACGAGGGCCCCGCGCCCCCATTTATAAGCTTGTTTTTGTTCCGCGACCCCGCTAAGCGAAAAGTCGAGAATTAATTGGCGTGTTTTGCCCCTAGCTATTTTTTTCTTAATTTTTTTTAAAACTTATTAGCGTGTTATCGCTCCACGCTCGCGCGCAGACACACACGCGCGCGCGCGCACACACACACACACACACTTGCACGCCCCCCCCCCTACATAGAAACACCAAAAAGAAAAGAAAACAGAAAAAACACAAAGAAACAAAGAAACAATTGAATTGATATTTTTCTGTGCAGCGGTGGGATATTTTCTCTCTCTCTTTTTTTTGATACGAAAATATTGTGAAGATGGTGGCACGTTTCTTTGAAAACTAAAATTTATTAAGATTTAGAGACCGAAATGGTTTCTTAATAATAACCGAAATTGTTTCTGACTTTAAAATAAGTAATTCCATTATCACAAATGATGACTGTGATTTGTTATGGTTGAGTGCACGCCTACCTTTATAACTATAAGTACAACCTCTGATAATTGTGTTAGGGAATCAATTCTTAATGGTTTATAGACACGCTACTTTTACTTGTTAACGTGAAGTCACGAGTATTAGTTCCAGCCGTGCACGGGTTTATTTTCTGATGCATTTGCATCTTTCTGTTCTGCACCAAATTTTCAAGAATATGCTGCTTCATAATATACAAAAAAAATTAAGGCCCCTGTTTTGCTGTGTTACAAATACGTAACACTGCTCGTATAAAGACCACACATAAAGTGATATGATTGAACCGTAAATGTGTCGATGTTATACAACTAGCGAGAATGAATTTCACTAAGACATTTGTAAAGGCAAAAAGGAACGACAAAATGTAAATTTACACGTTAAAACATCTATTTCAATAGCTGTATAGAAAATATATGGAAATAAAAAAAATCATCAAAATCATAATGATACTTACTAAAGTATGCATAATATGTCCAGTAATTGTATACATTTAATAAATTTTATATACGATAAAGATTTTCAAGTGCTCTTCTAGATAGTGAGATGCCTTTTTGATAACCTTAGTCTTTGCCCTATTAGAATGCTTGAATTTGAATGTTTCTTTATCAGCACTGATAACACCACTGTATTGGTAAAGGATCAGAATCGTTTTGGTGCAAATTTGATGTGAATATTTGGAAACTAAATCCATCGGGTCTAGTGAATTTTATGATTTCTACAACTATATTCTAAATATGTTTTCAACCTCAAGGGACTGTTCGGTGATCATCAATTCCATTCGTGTTCTGTCTGCATAGACAAGAGGTTTGCCCTGTGTTGCTGGGTTATATCGGAGATGAACACCATGAATACCATGCTTCCTTGTTGATAATCTATGCTCACAACTATCTATGCTTGTTTGTGACTTGTGGCGCCCGTAAAAAGTCATCCCGCAATTGAATCAATGTTGTTATATTTTCATGGCGTTTATTGTTCCCTTTTGCCTTAACCTGCCTGCATAGACTAGTTGTTGCTGAATTATGTTAAAGGATGCGTTCTACAAAGTTCAAATATACATGTAGTTCTTACCTACTTGCCTGGAAGTGTCATGAATTCGTCAGTCTTAAGCACAATAAATAAAGCCTGTTAAGATGTTTTTTGTGGTGCAAATATCGATAATTATGTGAGATTATTTTTATAAAAACTATCGTTATGAGAAAGTTTGAGATATAAAACAATACGACTTGTAGCCTAAAATAGACATCACAACAACCTAGATACGTTTTATTATCAGAGATTTACACAAGTAATATTTTTTCTTGAGATATTGACAATTTGTTGACATGTTAGCCATGATTTAAGATAGAAATATATGTTAACAAGCAATGGTTAAATTAAAGATTTAAAAAAAAAATATTTATTAAAAGATGGTCGTCGACTTTATTGTTTGTAACATACTATTTCGAAAAGCTTTCGTTAAGATTTCACAAAAGTTGTCACAGTGGACTCTGGAAACGTTAAAGAAAACATAAAATGAATAACTAAGACTTGTTTTAAATCAATAGCTGGGTATTTGATTGACTTGCTCATTGCTGAGGTGATTAATACAAGTCTAAGTTATTCATTTGATGTGTTCTTTAATACGTTTTGATACATGTATCCACAATATCTTTTATTGTAACTTCCTGGGTTTGTTCAAGTCACATGAGTTTGTTTAAAATTGCTCGGTGATTCTGTTGGCGTCTTAATTTCGTTCAACATATATAGATATATTTATGCTTCAATCCCCAAAAATATACAATTTATTCAGAAATTCATGCTGGGACTTTAAAAAATGCCATTTTTAGTGTGATTTTAGTACATAAAACTAATTTAATATTTTGCATTAAATTGACTGTGTATCCCTTTAAAAAGGTAACAAAAAGAGAGTTTTAAGTTAAGCGTGTTAAGAGTTTATGTCTGATTAAGTATTTACGATACAACTTCAACTATTGAGTCACATTATTTGCCATGGTTATTTGAGCCGCGTCGTGGCAAAACTAACATTGTGCGTTTGCGATCAGCATGGATCCAGACCAGCCTGATCCAGATCCATGATGTTCGCTTACAAACCATATTACAAGTAGAGAAAGTGATGGCGAACATAATGTTCCTGGTCGCAATTTGTCATGGCGTTGCTCATATGTTAACAGAAAAAATAATAGCTGGGTATTTGATTGACTTGCTCATTGCTGAGGTGATTAAATACAGCAAACTCTGCTTATAACTAAATTCAGGGTATCGTTATATCCAGATATCGAAATATCCTATATATATCGTTATAAGCTGTATATTGATGTAAGCGATATATAATTGATTAATGGTACATCATGTACTTTGGTTCACATATACAGCTATTTCACTTGGAATTGAAATTAAATAATGCATTTAACAAAATCAAGATTTTATATTAACCCCGTACCAAATTAATTAGATTTCTATTAAATTCATCCTAATTTTCACACATTAGCATCAAAATTGAAAACTGTCTTTGGTCAATATTGAATTGCGCGATTATAAAAATCTTTTTGAAACTCATTAATATTTATTTAATTCACCGTTAAGAATTAAAATTATAACTTTACTTTCGTCACAAGTGATTCTGACCAACCTTTTATTTTCTGATCGGTGTGCTGGGTTTGATAAATGATTAAAAATTTAAGACAATATAAATTGAATATATACCCACTTATCATTTAGAATAAATCTTATGTTATGAGTTTTAAAATAACATATACTTGAAACTATGCAGTACTACGGTAGAAGCGCAAATCATGACGTCATTTTTACGTCAATGCGATTTAATTTTTTTTCTTATGCTACAATTTCATTCATTTCGTCACTGAACAAAAGTTGGGGCAGCAAATATGCCAACACTGTTCGGATTTCAACAATATCTCGCAATATTCAATGTGCGGAACTTTTACAGATCCTGATCATCTGTAGATGCGTATTACAACAAAATAACATGAAAATTCCGACTTCGTTTAATTAATTTGAGTCCGTACATGACGAATTATGAAAAAGTGCTGCACCTTCACGCCCCCTAGCACCAGCTTGAGCGGTCTCAATTCTCAAATATACGTGCTGTAAAAACACATTTATATATGACGTAAAATTTACAGGAAAAACACGTTTTTTATTTCAGTACCACTGACAACATTTTAATATAATGTTCCCTTATATTCTAAGTCAGCGTGAGCCTATGTTTTTTGTCGAGAAGCGGGTAGCTTACTTCATATAACAAATTAATGCTGTCGAATTAAGCGTGACGGAAAACATGCATAGAGGCAAATACTTGATACCCCATTAAAGGAGACGAACGCTTAGATGAGCTCTTACAAATAAGCTCGGAGGGTTGCATTTAAAATAAAACCACTTATAATCCATATCGGTGAAGAGATTAACATTATCTAAAACATTTAACACGTAAGACCCGTACACATCCTGTAATCTTGTTGATAAAAGAACATGACTTAGTTTCCCCAATAGTTCATAGACTAGTTAACAGCCCAGTACTGAACACTTACTAGTAATTTTACTATTATTTTATTACAGTAGTGATGTTCAGCTTGTTTCAGCATTTGTAAGTGGTGCTCTTAATCATTCATTTTCATTGTAAAAGTCTTTATGATATCACCATCTACAACAATTAGGCTTGATCTGTTTATGTCTAATAGTATTGAAGAATATGGGGAATTTGAATGTCTTTTCATGCCATCTATTGTTGTTGCTGTATATTCACCTTTGCTATTTACCTGTAAAACAAGTCCATCATTGTCACAGACGATGACTTTGCCGTTTCCAATGTAACACACATCTATTGGTGGAAAGCTTTAAAATTTGATGTTTTTCTTTTTATTTTTGTGGGAAAAAAAGGGTTTTGTTTTTTGCGGAAAACTTGTAGTTTTTGTAAGTTTTTTTTCGGGAAAAAATTTTTCCATCACTTTTCCCAATTTTAAACCAGAAAAATCCTGAGTACAGTAAAAATTTCCCATCGCATCACCGTCATATGTTGCCCAAAGGGTTTTTTTGTTTTTGGGAATTAAAAAGATCATGCATGTGGCCGTCTGTGGACAAGTAAACACACATCCATTTAATTTCCCTAAATCATACACCCTGACAAAATAAGCAAGGGTTCATATTTAATACTACTTTTTTTTTGGAATTTGTAAAATTCCTAATCCCTTAAAAATCGGTTGGCCTTTTTAGTGTTTTTTATAAAAAGGGAAAATTTTGTTACCATTAAAATGCTACATGGGTTTTAAATTACGGGAAATCGTATCGCTTAGGTTTGAAGGTTTTTTTGAGTTATTTAAAATTTCTATGTAAGCTTGTTGTCATCTGGGGAAGAAATCTCCTTTAGGCAAAAAGTGCATATTTAATAATCGATCTTTCTTTTTGTGATTTTCCCCCCAACAAAAATATTTGTATATGTAGTTTGTTTTCTTTAAGTTGGTTTTTCCCAAAAAACATCCTATAAGTAAGCTGACCCAGAAAACACCCCATAAAAAGTCGGTATGTCGAGAAATTTTAAAAAAAATGCCAGTTGTTAATTTTTTAAACAAGTTACAATTTTGAAATTTTAAAAGATTCCCCAACAAAATTTAAACAGTGGGCTCACAAACACATGAAAGTGACAAAGCGGTTTCTTTTTTTAACGTTTTCATATAAAAGACATTTAAACCTATTAAAAATATAATTTTTGCAAGAATATGATATGCTCTTTTTGTACTAAAAATCTAGAAGCCTAATTTAAAAATTTCCCCCGTCCAAGACCCGGGGTTTAAAAATTTGTTTCGTGCTTCTGCAAATGTAAATGCTCGGAAAAGACGCTATATGACATACTGAAACATATAGGTGCAATGAAAAATATTACACGTTACATTGTTGATATTTTATTGTGTAGCTCGGATGCTTGAATTGGAAGTCGGCTTACATTTGGCTTACCAAGAAGGTGTACAGTGTTCAAATTAAAACAGCAGAAACTGTCTAACTACGGTCCAGAGAAATTGAGTTCAATCCAAGTATTGTATGTGAAAGTAACTCGTATGAAACAGAAATGCCCTTGGAGAATGAAAATGGGAGGTAACCGTGTTCTAATACATTTTGCAAACAATTTTGTCGATCGAAAACAAAGATGTAAAATGTTTGCAAATACATTTTTTTGTGTTTATAGTTTTAATTACCTGTGTTCTTTCTCCATACAGGACTTGCAAAAGAATTTATCATGTTCCATGCAATACAATGTGCTGACAGTACCATCATGTTTGTCACACATAATTTCTCCAGTCTTACTGTTATCATCTGCACATACAAAAAAATAACAAAAAAGAAGAAAAACAAAAACACTTTTTATTAAGTTACATACTGGTCATAATAAGTGAAATAGTGTAATATGTTTCTACTGTTTTATTTCCAGTAATATGTGTATGACAAATAAAATGTTAAACATTTGGTGGACTATAAGAATAGAGCAACAATGCCTTGGATTTATATAAATGGAGAAAAAATACAACGCATATGTCCAAGAAATACAAAATCTATGATTATCTGCAAGTGAACAACAAAGAATCCAATCAAATTCAAAAAGTGTATAATACTTAAGAGAAATATAATTTGAAAGTGTCATTGCATTTTTTTTTTGAAATCGTAACGTTCAAATATAATGAAAAACAAGAAATCAACGCAACAAAGAGACATCCAATACAAACTACCCAACTATTAGCCGGAAATTGCTGCGGAGAAATTGACAACTGTGCACTAAATACCTCGAGAAGAGACGAATAAAATACTACCTTTACGAATGCCTGTGCTCACACACTTGTAATGGTTGATGTCTTGTTAATTAATCATATTCCGAAGAAACGATATATAAACTTTCAATATGCAAACCAAAACCAAAAAAAAAGCCCAAAATTTGAGCATAAATATAGTTGATAGGCCATACAGGCATCAGACTAGTTACTTAATCTGACCAAAATAAAAAAGCACGCGTGACCTTGCTTTACTATATAAAAGGCGGTTGTGAAAGTTTAGTAAGCGATACAATCACTAGTTAGAACAGATAATAATTAATCACGTTTGAAAAGACGACGCTCAACATAACTGTTTGTTTATTTGTCGCTGTTACTTTTCTGAAAAGGAAATGGTCAGAAGCAATTAAAAAAACAACAGTCAATTACACAAACCTTTAAACTTTTCCTTTATTATGTTCATTTTTGAACTTATACTAGTAGTCTTTATGTATTTATGTATGTCTCAGGGTCAAGTATACATTGTCCGTATTGCTAAGTGCCGTATATTTTTGATCTGTTCGTGCCCATGTTTGCCTCTTTATATTTACATGTTAATGTCCATGTCCCTTTTTGTTTTCCGTAGTTATTTCTTTAATTCATATACTCATAGCTCATATCTCATATCCAATAGCCGTTACCTATACATAATAGTACTTAACCTTTTCAATCTCTTCGATTATCTTTTCTCGCTAATATTTCAATTTGATGAGAAATTTGCCTAAAATTGATTCAATTCAAGAAAGGCAAACATGTGTTTATATAATATATAATTAGTTATAAAGATCTGACGAGTTAAATGGCTCAGGCAATGGTTATATTGGAAAAACAACCATTTAAACTCAGCCATATCACCTGTCAGATATCTTTATATCGAAATATAATACAACATAATTACTTAACTTGAGGATAAATTAAAATTACTCCATACATTAAAAGCAGTCGTGTATGTAAATTCTGTTGCCGTGGTGTTTAAAAAATACTATGTAAAATAGGATTAGATTTACCTATTTGCCACTACGTAATGTTATTTAAAAGTTAAAACAACTTCTTGGGAGACTGGCCATTTTGAGCGAAAACAGCTTAATAAATAACTCCGATTTGCTGCTGCGCAGTACAAATAGTTCGTTATCAAAATGTAACAAACAATTATCAATGATTTGAAGATTTTTCATGTGCTGGGCCATTACATCATCATGTAATAATTTTATGTGATTTTGATAACTCGAATGAGATTGTGAGAATAAATATTTTTTAAAATATTAACATATGCTTGTCTAAGTATGCCCGATGTTACTTCGCTGAATTCCGTGAACAATCCAAACTCTTCGCAGCGGTTTATATTAGTACAGTCAACGACGAAAATTAAGCGGAGATCACTGCGTGGAGATTGTGAACAAACCTGTTTTCGCGGTTTCGTGTGATTTGTCGTAAAAGTGCAAGTGTTATTTCAGGTCTCAACCCGGTACGGAATTAGACCGGACCCATTGTAGTCTAGAAAGTAGACATCAA
>NW_026864253.1:0-48205 GCF_026571515.1 Ruditapes philippinarum
ATTGAGTTGACTGACAAAACACCAATTCGTGTTAGACAATATACGATACCATATGCAAAAAGGACAGCGGTAGAGGATGAAATTAAGAAAATGCTTGAATGTGGTATCATTTAACCAGCAAATTCTGATTATATTTCTCCAATCGTTTTGGTGAAGAAAAAGGATAATACAACCCGCTTTTGTATTCACTTCAGACGACTCAACTCTGTAACAAAGTTTGATACAGAACCAATAGGCAATGTTGAGGACGTGATGGCAAAGCTCAAAGAAGATAAGTTCTTCAAAAAGATTTATTTGACCAAAGTTTTTTGGCAAATACCAATTGAAGCAAAATCAAGACATCTAACAGCATTTTCTACAACAGAAGGTAGTTACCAATTGAGAAAGATGCCATTTTGAATGGTCAATTCTTTTGCAACATTTAATAGAATGATGCGGAAGTTGCTTTCCGGCGTAAATGATACTGATAAATATGTTGACGATGTATGGTTACATGGGAGAGACATATGAAGATGTTGAGACATTTGTTCGAAAGAATATGAGAAGCAAAGATCACAGTTAAACCTTCTAAATGTATGATTGGATTTGAAAGTATACCTTTTACCGGTCATGTTGTTGGCAAAGGACAAATGCAAATGGAAGATGACACATTGATCAAAATTAGAGACGCTATGCGACCAGAGTCAAAGAGGCAACTGAGATCATTTCTTGGTCTAGCTGGACACTACAGAAAATTCATTGCTTCATTTGCAGAAATTGCTTCACCCTTGACAGATCTTACGAAGAAAGGACAGCCAAATAAAATCATATGGAAACCAGAATATGAAAAAGCCTTTACGACATTGAAGCAAGTACTGACACGATCACCAATACTACAACTTCCAGACTTGTTTTACAAAGTGATGCTTCAGATACAGGAGCTGGGGCTGCACTTTTTCAACAGTTTGATGATGGTATGCTTCCAATAGCTTACGCGAGTAAAAACTTGCTGAATAGAGAAAGAAACTCCTCGGTTATTGAAAGGGAATGTCTTGCAATGGTATTTGGAATAAAGAAATTCAACAAATATTTGTACGGGAAAGAATTTGAGCTGCATACAGACCATGCTCCTTTAACGTATATTCAGAAATGTAAAGTTGAAAGTGGCCGCATAATGAGATGAAGTTGGTTGAATTTATCTTGAAAATTGGTTCTAGTATTTATTACTAAATATTTCCTTAGATTAAATCACATCAAGACAGTCATTTCCCCTGACAAAGCAATTATGTTTGATAAATACCTTTTTATTTTTTAGCGTAGCAATTCTAAAACAAGTATATCATATAGACCCTTTTCAAATTTAATACTAGAATGAGTATTAGAATGAAATTGATTTTATACAATTGAAAGATAGTTTCAAAACGAATTGTTGTGTTTTAGGTGTACTATTATTATGAGAATACTTTTGCTAATTATTTAAAGCTGGTTTTATTAAAAATCAATGTTTTATCAAGTAATTCCCTACTAGTTTTAAACACACACGATAATACAATCACTTAATAAATAAGCACATTTGTATTTTAGCAAAGATTTATAGTTTAAACCGAGTAGTTAGCAAAGATTTATAGTTTAAACCGAGTAGTTAAGTGGTTGCTTTCAATAAGTTACATTTACTTCGTTGAAATAATGATAATCTTACTATATTTGTCATATAAATGTACCTTATCACCAGTTTTGCTGATACTTCTTCAATCACAGGTCATTTAAAATATTGCTGACGTTTACCTTATTGCAGAGCGTTATTTCTGTGCATTAATGTTAATTCAATTCATTTTAATTCATGTTTCTAAAAGGGTCAATGTAATTGAGTTAATGTTTGACATATCTTTACATGATCGTAACAGATAGATAAAGTGTGTGTTTTTATCTAATTTCAAATGAAATATAAAAAATTGCAATAAAACGGAAACAGTGTGACAGCAACCTAAATTCAAAACGTAATAATACATAATTATTGTTGAAACGGTACTATAAAAATCCACACAGGATTAATCTAGTTTATTGTGAAGAGCATTTATAAATAACTTTTTAATTATTAAATACATTTTCTCTTATAGTGGCTCATACTGTGAAACATCTGATTTTTGATGTTTTTGTCCTGACGAGCAAGGTTTAGAATCCTAGAGAAAGCAATATGTTATGTTATTGGTATTTCAAAACCGTTAATAGCTAGTGATTCTTATAAAAAATAAAAATAGGATTCTCTCTTCCATAGAAGTTTTACTACAATTTTCTACTTTATTAATCAAGCTTTTAAATGTGTCTCTTATTTCTAGAATTGATATTGATTTAGATCATTGCTATATAATTCATTTGCTTAGTATATTGTCACGAGCTGAACGGCATTTTTAAGTTTCCAATATTTATTTGATAATCCATTGGAAAAAAACACTATGAAAATGGAATTGTACACCATACACAAGTAAAGATATGTTAAAATATATGAGACTATTTATTGATAACCCTTATCATTTTCAAATATCCACACCATGCTTTCCTCATCCTTTGGCTAATTAAAATAAACCCATGTTTCATCGCCAGTCACGATTTCATTCATGCTTTAATTATAGAATTATTGTACCTATCGAGCAGCTGCGACACAAATATTACGTTCTCTCTTTTCTGGTCATTAGTTAAGAAGGGAGGTTACCGGGCGCTTACCTTACGACAAGATGAGAGACTGGCGACAAATGTTACATAAATGATCACCACCGCTGTTTAATGTGTGTAACTTAATATTTCGATAAATACGCATAATTCTCGCCCTATATCTTTATTTTGTCAGCGGATTGTAAAAACATGATGTTTTAATAAGGTCTAACCTTGACCAAAAATAGTGTTTTATTTATAAATGTCTTATTTACATAGTGAATTGTAAAATTATTAATCATACAAACTTTCGACGTAATTTCCCAGTTTAAACTGTAAAATTTTAAGACTACTTGACACCTTATTCAATGTTACGTTACGTACACTTTAATTTTAAGATTTCATTCCCATGGTGTGTCAATAAAAGTGGTAGTCCTTTCTTATCTATATTAGAACTATATCAACAGATGAATATTGTTCGTATTAAATCTTAGTTGAAGGCTTCCCCAAAAATAAACATCTTTAACATCAAATTTCATTGAATCCTCGTGCTACTTTAAATTAAAACACTATTCATCGGCTGATTAAGTGTTACCAGAAGTTTGTTTATCATATTGTATCTGTATATAGTATAACCCCATGTTGTATTGTCATGTACCGTGGGAAGGAATATAGAGATATATTCTGTTCTGATTTCAGCACATTTAGTTTGTGAAGATTTGTTTTTCATCATTTTTTTATTTGATACGTATTTTATGTACATCATATACATGTATAATAATTGATATTGAAATCAAACCAATAGAATTTAATGTAAAAAATCTTCAGAAATTTTCGTAAGACTAAATGTTATAAAATTCTTTTATAATGTCTTTTACATGATATTTGTAGGGTAAGACACATATTTTAGTTAATATTAAATGACTTAAAAATAGACCATATCAAAAAGTATGTAAGTAATGATAACTATATACACAATTAAGACCACCCTGAATTTTAAGACCATATTGGTCCAGCTCTGATGGTGGTCTTAATTGAGGGATTTTTCTGTAGAACTGTAAAACAAAAACTAAACTGTGTCATGTACCATGTAAGGTAAAGGCATACTTTGAATTTAAATAGTTCCCTGTTAAATCTGAAAGTAATCAATGTCAATCAAATTGTAATCATAATTACTGACAGACTAATAGTTGTTATTGATGAATTACAATATTAATATAATCAATTTTGGGTGAGGGGCTAACTTTTAGCAGTTATTGATGAATTACAATTAATATAATCAACGTTGGGTGAGATAACATATTACGTGATGATTACAGTGTAATTATGTAATCGATTAAACAATTAATGATTGTTGTGAACGATTACCCCAGGTCAGTTAGTCGTACGCTATTATAGTTCGGCTCATACTGCAAATGTTTGTACAACAAAGAGAAATACTAGAACTTTTCTACTTGTATGCCATTTATATTTTGAAATCGCATCCAAGAATATAAACATAGTTAAAGATATTATAGATAGATAAAAAGGTAAATGTAAACTGTACTGGTAGAATCTAATGAACTAATATGCTGACTCAGTTTAGATTACTTACTGAATTATGATTATATATTATGCCGCCACGTATAGAGAATGATAGTTATTTTGACGCGTCAATATTTTTAAACGTAAAGTATTGTTCAGAGTGTCCACAAATTGATAACTGTAAACACAGAAGATGCACGTCTTCATGGAACACTAAGTGTCTAGAGTGTTATGACAATAAAATATTCTTCAAGAAAACGTACAGTGACACAAAATGTGAACGTAAGTTGTTTTACATATCAATTGGAAATAAAACACTGTAATTATGAAAAATATCAGTAAAAAGGTCGCCATGCATAGAATTTTAAAACATCCACTCTATGAATCTAGTTTCATTAAATATTTAATTTTTATCTGATTATTGCATTATATAACAGGAAAAAAATAATGGAAAATATGTGTACACGTATAATTTAAAGGTGTGATAAAATAGGTAAGGGTCGGGGGTATTTATTTACTCTATTTTAAAAAATACCAAATCAACTTATAAGTCTTTTAAAATATTCTTTCTAATTGAAGAATATAATGACATGATATGAATCTACTAAAAACAACTACTTTGATTCCAAAGTTGACAAAGAAGAAATTTACTGAATTGGAAGAAATATGTAAGAAACCATAGCACAAGACTCTTTCAAACCCGTAATTAATTTAATTTAATAGGTGTGTGTTCTTGGAACAATCACTACTGTTGGCCCGGAAAATGTGGTGACGATCTGGCGAGAGAATGCACTTGCGCTCCAACTTTCAAAATTATACAGCAAAGTGGAGAAACTTCCTGTCAGCCTAAAAAGCTACCGTCTATTTTAACATGTGGAACGGTTGCGATTGGTCCTAATATGGAGAAGAAACAGGCTAGAAGCAGTACACATTCTACAGAGTGTAAATATCTAACTGATATGTACGGTAACTTTCAGCCGTCGTATTTCAAGTTTGATCTGGCTGCGGAATATACCATCGACATTAAAGGCTATTTGACACCGGATTTCATAAGTGAATCAAAGTTTGGTATAACAGACTTTGCTACAAATGTCGTCAAAATCCTTTTCGATGGTAAGATTTTTTTTTCAAAATAGAAATTTACTCTTATCTGCTTTTTGAATGGGTATTTAAATATATTTTAGATTTCTATTAAAACTCTATACATATTACACTATATATGACAATTTTTTATTCAGGATTTTCATTTGAGTTAACAAAGTTTTTACGTATTCATTGTAACAAGTTTTACAAAATGTGCTGATAAAAAGGCTTAGATATTGAACTCTGATATATCAGAATAATACGAGCCTAATCGTTGTCAAAACGTAAACGCAATATAAACGGCTACAATTTTATACCAACATCAGTTTAAAAGCAGGACTATATGCTTAAAGTATGCAGGTACAAGAAATAGCTGAAAATACATTACTAGTTAGAAATACGGGTTTAAACGCAAAATTGTACATCTAATGCTTCATGGTGAAACAGTAAGGTTTGCTAACTTGTTATTTCTAGGAAGGCGTTCTGCGGGAAGTCTTATCAATCATTTAGTGGACAGATCTTCAAGCGTTAATTGTAATCAGACACATTTTGACTCAGATAATATTACCGTTACCTCTGCTAACTTTGATCTTCAAGATGGTCAAGCGTAAATATTGTTGTTTTATTTTTGTCTTTAATCTATCGTTATTAATCGTTCTGACTCATTTGCATTTTCCGTAAATTGGTAAGATCTGTATACTGACAAGACCATTTTACAAGACTTTTGTTTTACTTTTTTTTTTTAATGTCCAAAATGTTTGTTTTAATGAAATGTGTTGGTTTACTTTATGAACAGTGATGGCGCATGCTCGAAATTATTACTCATTATTTCAAAGGATTTAAAAAGCCCTTCTGAATGTATGTAGGGAGTCGGGCGAAATTTGCTGTTTCTTGTTTAAAACACCTACGTTTCCACCTGGTAAAAAGGTGGCACAGATTCCTGATGTTTTTATTGTTTCCATCATTTACTTTATATATAAATATTGTTTATACTTCATTTTGTAGATTTGATACCTTTTTAATTACCTCTTTTTGTAGATTATGTCTTCAATTCCGCGTGGATGCAGGTGGTTACCTAAAGAGCAAAAATATTATCACACACACAACTTCTGACGCAGTACCTTATCAAAAGGTCAGAAACACTCGTGAGCTTTGCTACAAATATGATATCTCACCTGCAATGCACTGCCGAGAAAAGGGACATTGCAGTTACTATCCAATTCAATTTGAAAGCCGTGTGACGCGATCTACAGATATCGATGTACGTTTTATTGGTTGGTTTGATCCGGTTCCATCTGGTGGAAAATCGAACCAGGCATCATCTATTGAAAGTTATCAGTTAACGGTTAACGAGGTTACTGTATCAACACACAACATACAGGTTAATTACCTGTCACGTGTGTATACAAAGAAGGTTGATTTCAATACGAAGAGAATATCGCTAAACCTGACCTCTGAAAAACCTAGATTATACTGTCTTACGTTGGAAGTAAAAGATGTGGCTGATAATGTAAAACAAGCACGGCGATTCATCTTGTATGACAACTCGTCTTTTATTGAAACCTGGGACGATAAACCATTTTATGTCACATCAGCTTCGATACAAACCAACTATAAATGGCAGACTCATCATCATGACATATGTCTTAATTGGAAAGATCATTTTCTCAACCGATTCTACTTCGACAACCCTTTGCTAGACCCCATTGCACCGGAACCTCATGGATTAGTTTCTGGCATTTATGAACAAAACGATGGCTTACTTCCAGTTTCTGGTACTCCAAACGTGTATGGTATTGTACAAACTCTGGTTTCCTGGACTTTAAATGATGGGTCTCCTTCTACAGAGATCAAAGTGCCAAATTTTCAAAACCAGTCCTTTTGTAAGGACTTGAAAGTGAAAGACGGCCAAACGTACACAATATTTATCCGTTCTATTGATATTGCTAATAACACTTTTATTGAAAACAAGACAGTTCATATTGACCGATCCGTACCTCATATAAACAATATTTGGCTCGTTAAAGATGGTAACAAAGTCCTGTTAGTTGACACTATGACAGATTTTTCAAAGATGTATTTGCAGTTTGAAGCTCTAGATCCACACAGTGGCGTTAGACAAATAGAGTGGGCCTTTGGTAATACCACCACAGAACTAACTTCAGGTTCTCTGAGTGTAGGATCTATGAAAGAAGTAAGGCGAAATATAACTATGATAGCTAATTTAAATAATTTAGGAAATAAAAAAGACTTACGTCTTATAATGTATTCATATCAAAGGAAGATCCAGTTTCGTGTAATGCTACTAAAACTAGTACGTTAACATAAGACATATAAAAACGTTTTTCTTTAGATTCATTAAATTTTTTAATGATATCAACAAACAAAATTCATTTTAAGTTTAAAGATTTCTAAACAGACAGCGGAGGCTTACTACTTTTATGCTTAAATTGTTACTGTCATCATTCCTGATCTTTAAAGAGAAACACATTCTTTAACATTATTTCAAGTAATAATTGGTGATGTCTAGAATATACAATGTCTACAATATACAATGGTGTTCAAACAAGTCATCGTATTCTGTAGAATTCTTGATCACAGTTTATTGTCATAACTTTCAATTCTATCTAAACAATATGATGATGAATCACGAGACAAAAATAAAAAAAAATGTAACAGCTAATAAATAGGTCCAAAGTACTATGTTTCACATTCAAGTAATGAAATCAAAAATCTGGAAACAAAGTGATCCCTCGGAATCATTAATCACAACAAAATTACAAGAGAAGTCAAGTCAAGTTTTGTTAAATTTAATCATCTATCTTTATTAATTAATAACGAATAAGATCAAATAATGTTTTTACATTTTGTCAATTTAGCTCTTTTTAAGCCTGTTAATTCAAAAATACTTATAACAGAAATTCAAGTGTGCACTCCAAGTCGCTAATCGTTTTTATTTACAGAACTCCTGCCCACAGAGTGCTGAAAGTTGCTATTGCCCAGATGTCGGACAATGTGAGATTTTTAACTACACTGTACCACTTAACAAGCTTCTTTTGATCAATACACATGTGGATAATCACAACAATAATTACTATTTCACTTTGAAAGTCACCAACAACGCATACTTGTTTAACATAGAGCGTGTGGATGTTTTCGTCAATAATTCCCAACCAGTGCTTGGCGTTCACTTTGAGGGTAAAGGTTTTGTCTTCACAATTTTTTTTCAGCGCAAATTACCGTTATATTCTCAATGCATACCTAATCGCCAATGATTTACAAAGGCCCCCGCTTTCTCGACATGATAAGATTTCTAACTGTGATTTTTACTCACCTGGGAAAAGTTGGCGGCTCATACTAAACTATTTCTCAACTCTTGATTTTTTTCTTTGATAACGGATTATTGAGACATACATTGAGCCAAGCATTTGTCTCCATGCATATAATCGGGAGCATGAAATAACCAGTGGGAAATTCAACTTTTATTGTCGCTGTGCAATTAAAAGACCAGTTTGCCTTTAGAACGGTCGTGAAAGAAGGTCCAGGGTTTTAGTTTAATTTGTGTCATTATGTATAAAATAGTTTGTCTATAGTTTATATTTTTCAAAGTTTCAAACCAAAGCGGCTTTTATTTTGTTTTAACAATTTAAAGAAATGCATTGTGAGAACAAATCTAATAATTGATGCATCATTTACAGTTTATAGATTTATTATGTATAGTTCACGAGAGAACCTAAATAAGACATCTGAGCTCAACGATTTATAATGATAAGCAACGGTGCATGTCTGATTGCTAGATACAAATGTGTACGTACTCGTTATAAAAACGCGCATGATTGCAATTTTACATGAATGTATTACTGCATATGATCTACTGATTCCAGAAATTTGAAAAAAAATGAGTTATTGATTTGTATTATACATACTTGTACCAGTACATATTCCAGGATTTACACATATGATCGCAAATAATATTCGTAATAATATCAGAGATATTTTTGAGAATGAATCCAAAAAATTGATTTTTAGATACAAAAGCAGTTATGTTTTGCCAAAGGCTGGTTATATCCGAAACCTAAACAAATTTAACAAATTGACAGGCTTCAAACCTTCTGATCCCCTTTCAAAATTCCATTTTTTTAGTTCCGCCCATTGTTTTCTCGTTTAGGGCACATGCATTTTTAACTTAGGGACCATATGCCGCTTTTCATGGAATGGCACTTACGTGTCACATTGAAGGTTCCATGATAACCGCCATATGAACACACCTGCGGATGTTTCAAAATTCAAAATTGTACTAGTTAATGCGAAATGTTGAATTCTGCTTAAGCCGGTGTTAGGGGGCGTGGACGGTAGTTTGCACTTGACAGTACCGTCCATGAACAGACTAAATCAAACCGAGCCTGCAACATTTTCAATTTTCCCGTGTTGGGCTTTCTTTAGGGATTCTTATTTTCACTTTTTTATAGCACAAAACATTAAGGATATCTTTGAAAAGACGAGTATCTGTAATTCAGTTCTAAATAACTCAAATGGCCTTGAGCAAGGTTTCGCAGATGAATTGCACGATTTGGTACAGAGCTGGGGCGATATAATACTTTGCTTAAGAAACAACGATCATTGAGTCATACCCCAAGGGTTTAATCAACTACGACGATTCATTTTAATGCAGGTTACAGTTCAAATTAGAAACCTTTGGGTATTTTAGACTTATTCATGTAAATATTTATTCTACTTTTAAGACTCGAACATATTTTAAAGGTTGGCAATATATCTTGATTGTTTCATTTTATATGTATTAAAACGTTGTACATTAATGAGACACTTAAACATATTGTAATAATGAAGTAAGGGCAGGAGTGGACAATTCAAACAACACAGTTAATTTATCTGCTTCTCTTGGTTTCTTTAATGCTAATTTATTTGAATTAAGAAATTAAAAATCATTTAATAGATCGGATTCTAGCTAAAAGTTTATCGCGAATAAACACACAGAACGACAGTATACATGCTATATTCTTATCTAAGCAGTTTGTGAGTGTCTTTTTATTTCAAAAGCTTGCACTATTGATATAGCCTATCTTTAAAAGTTATAACAATTATGTTTGATAAATACCTTTTACTTTTTTTAGCGTAGCAATTTTAAAACAAATATATATATATAGACTTTTTAAATCTAATTGTACAATGATTGATAGGGTAAAAGACACATAATAAATAAACATATTTGTATTTTAGCAAAGATTAAAAAGTTACGCCGAGTTGTTTAGTGGGTTGCGTTCAACAAGGAACATTTTTAAATTAGTAGTTGATATAATGATAACATTTCTACAGTTTTACATAAATGTACCTTATCACAGTTTTGCAGATACTTCCTCATTGAATTACGTTACGTGTGTTCATATTAATATTTAATTAATTTTAGTTCATGTTTCTTTAAGGGTCAATTCAATTGAATAATGTTTTGACATGCAATACAACAGTCACAACAAACAGTTTATCTGAGTGCTTTTATCTAGTGTTTAATCAAATCATTTGGAATAAACGGGAATAGATTGACAACAGCGTAAATTCGAAACGTAATAGTACATCATTGTTGAAATAATGCTCGATAACGTCCACGATGGATTAATTTAGTATATTGCGCAGAACATTTAAAAAACGTTATAAAAAGATATATTTCGTAAAGTACTATAGTGACTCATATGGTGAAACTTCAGATTTTTGATATGTTTCACACTGACGAGCAAGGTTTAGAGTCCTTGAAAGCAAACTTTTTTGTATTACAAAACTGTTTATAGCTAGTGGCTGTTATAAAAAAATTCAAGTATAGGACTCTATCTTCCAATGAAATTTTGCTTTAATATTCTACTTTATTCATAAAGCTTCTGGGTGTCTGACTTATATCTTGATTTGATATTGTTTTACCTCATTGCGGTGTTGTTCATTGGCTTCGTTCATTGTTATTTTCAAGGCTCCAATATTAATTTGATGATCTATTGATAAAAAACATAGATAACTGCTATCATTTTCAAAGAACTTTCATGTTTTTTTATCCTTTGGCTGATCAACATAAGTCCATGTTTCAACTGCAAGCCACGATTTCATTCAAGCGATTTCAGCAAGAAATCTGGTACCTTTAGAGCAAATGTGATGCAATTCGTACGCGCTTTCCCTCTTTTTGCCACCGGTAGAGAAGTGATGTATGAACATGAAGTAAATTAATAACATTTGACAAAATATGAGAAACTGAAGACGAATGCTGCATCAATGACATATTTCTTTCACTTAAGAAATCGATAAAAACACGTAATTATTGTCCTATACGTTCATTCATGTTTTATGATATTCGAAGGGAGAGATATAGTCGCCGCTTTGCCTGTCCGTCGTTCGCATGTTGTCCGGGACATAACACTGAAACTTCATGAGGTATCAACAAAACTATATAAGGTAATTAGATTTCATTGAGCAGAAGTGCAGCGCATTAGAAACGTAATTCTACCTTGCCTGAGGTTAGAGAAATTGTCTTTAATTGTAAATCTACACTTTGAACTTTGTCGTGGACACAATTACGAAACCATAAGAGGTATCAACAAAACACTTTTATGATAGGTAGATCTCATTAAGTAGAAGTGCTAATTTTGGAGTATTTGGAGTATTTGCCTTTCTTCATTTTTACACTTGAACCGGGACATAAGTCTGAAATCACAAGATCTTGGGCTTAGTGTTGTTTTGAATGTTTAATTTACACACAATTATATGTAGTCAAAAAAAAACTCTTGTTACACTCTCTGATTTTAAAAGGAAATATTTAATTTCGAAAAGCAAACAATTACTAGGTCACTTAATACCGTGTAAAGCGTTTTCAGTATTTGAGATTACCATTTATAACAAAACAGAATGAAATTTTATCGACTTATACAGCTTAAAATATAACTAGTCCAAACATTATTTATATCAACATACATGTAAGCACCATTTTATCATATGCTTACTACTCACGAGTTATATACTAGTTTGGCTAAGGGATACTTTAAACAAGAAAAAAATATACTTGGTTATTTGCTTATGATAACCTTTCGGCATGAAACAAGTCTTATAATCAGTTTTGGTGAAACTATTTGAATTCAAGTACGTTAAATATTTGCTTCTTGATTTTTCCTTGTGTATGCGATCTGATTCTTTGAGCTTATTTTATTAACTTATTTTTCACTAAAATGCAAATTATTCTTAATTAAAACGAATTAACAAACTAATTGCAAAACACACGACTATCAAACATAAGAGATAGAAAGATAAAGGGGAGAAAGGAGGAGGGAGATGGATTGTTGAATAAAGTTGTGGGGTTTTTTTACTATTCCCCAAGAAAATAAAAATAGTCAGAATAAAATGAGTATAGTAAGAAAACAACTTATATCCAGAACTTAAAAATAAATTTATGGTAATATAGTTGAAAAGACGACAAACCTAAGGGTAAATAAAAATACATTTGTATTGATACATGTTTCTTGTGGCAGATACGGGCGAATAAACCCTACATTAGATAAAATGACCCTAAGCACTACATAAATATTAGAGTCATGTCAGTAAGACTGACATGCTCTCGTTTATTCAAGCAGCAAGTTAAAAAAAACAATTCAACGTTGCTAAAACCCTTATTGACAAGTTCTTAAAACAGCTTATGGCGTGGGAAAGTGCGGGAAATATCTATCGGTTGGAAGGTTAAATCTATAACAAAAAAGGACAGTCTTTGTATATATAAAGCATACTTATATTTTGACCTTATCATTTTTATTTCAATATGAACAGTTGGTCATTCACTGTTTGTAACAATCAACATTTTGAAATATATAATATGAATTAAATATAAAGTATAATTCATCTCAAATTTACAATGGAAATATGAGCATAATGCCACATAAAAGCTGTTCTTCATTCATTTAACACACACATCATAGCAGGATATGACATCTCTTGTACATGTTTCTCTAATTATAACGTATAACAGAAATATTTCAGTAAATATTTTGACTATACTTGTTACTCTCAGCAGGTTATTTTTTAAAAAAAAACTTGGAGTATGAACGTTTCTATTCTATAAATAAGAAAACATACACAGCAACGTTATCTATTGTTAAAAAGATAAAACTAAATTACGACTATAGTGGCGAAAAGAATTGTTTTAATTTAAATTAATCTTCTTTAAATGATTTTATCAAATATCTTTAGTGTTGTTATTGTTATTCATAACAACATAGTTTCCATTGTTAAAGTTTGATATTTTCGTCTTATTGTTAACGTTCACATGAACTCACAGACATTGTATGTACGGCAGGATTTAGCTGAAAGAATATGTAAAGTTCTATCAAGTTGATTTGTTGTTACAATCTTATTCTATATACGTCTGTGAACATAATTCATTTACGCACTGATCTTGCAAATATTTGAAGTTGATACTTATGAAATATCATTTCACTCCAGAAGTCAGTTATTTGATAATAAAAACCAGGGAACAAATGTATCTGTATACTTGTATTTCAGAAATTCCTCAGACTTTTACACTTCATCTAGAACATCCACCAAGTAAGGATCATGATCTTACCTGCAATGCGGTAACTTTAAAATGTACTACTGGGTGTATTTTTCTGACACCATCATTTATATGGTACTATTTGCAGGTAATAAATTCCCGAGAAACTATAATTTTCTCTTTGTTTTCTTTCTGTAGAAACAAATAATTTTCTCGTTTTCAGACCAGAACGATCAATTTATTTAAACACTCATTAAAACATTAAAAGGCACTGATGATATTCTACTTTTTCTGTAGCCTCCGCTTAAGGTGGTCATTGATATTTGATAAATAAATTAATAAACTTAAATGATTTTAAAATTTGAATGAAGCGGTGTGTATATATTTCGGCAGAGTGGTTAAGGTCGTTGACTTCAAACCACTTGCCGATCACCGTTGTGGGTTCGAATCCCGACAGGGATTTCGGATTATTTCATGTGAGGAGGCTATCCGGCTAGCTTACGGAAAGTAGGTGGTTCTACGCAGGTGCCCGTTCGTTCCTGAAATAATACACGGAAGGGCACCTCAGGTCTTCCTTAACCAGTAAAGATGGAACGTCACCATATGACTTATACTGTGACGTAAAACCCGATCGAACAAACAAACAAAATCTTGTTTCCTTAACATGACAAGAAAAACACGTGGTATGGGCACACTGATGATTTATGCAGTAACTCATATTCTTATTTTATAGTCGGATGGATTAGAATCTATTTGGTCAGATTCAGAACCTGTAACACATACAAGTGGGCAATGTAAAGAATTTGAAGTGGTGTTTACCTCTACTTTAGTACTTCAAAAGTACACTGTGTTTAATGACGTTACTGACCATACCGTCAGGTTTCAATGTGGTGCAACGATTTTAAATAGTACTACCGATGAAGTTAAAACACAGTCATCTGTAAATATTAGATATGCCGGTAATTGATTTATTTTGCTATCTTTTTTCACCTGTGCCGCTGTTTTTGTAACATATATTTGTCTCTTCACATCATCTTAAGGAACTGTAAGAGTTTAAAAAGTTAATGAGAGTGTTAATTTTCCATTTACATGATTGCTTTATTTATTCTTGCCTATTTATTGTTATCGAAGGATCTACCGTTTTCAAAATTCCCGAACTGGTGTGAAGTGTCATATTGCAGTGCAAAAACTTGTGTTGTCCTTTGTGTAATTGATTCCAGTACTTTTAGTGTTAGAGACTGAATACCGATAAGGACGTTATTTCAAAAGATTGCGTAATTGTCGACTATTTGCTTTGTTTTTATGCTGTAAAAGAATCTTCTCTTCTAAGATTTCTTTATTGTAACTGTAATATTTATTGAACTGGTGTTTGTTTATCAACTCTTATATAACTCTTAGGTAATCCTGATTAAATTTTGACATATTTAGTTATAGTACTTTCGTAGATTTCATACTAGTCATGTCTCATTTTACAGTTAGAGTGGCGAAGGTATCACTTAAGATTGGAAATAGTTCTAAGGCCAGTTCTCTAAACGTTACCGATGGTATTTCGGAAATATTCAAATGTACAACTAGCTATAGCAGACCATTACCTACAATTGTATGGTATATAGGACGGACAGAAAAAATAAGAGTTGTCGGTACTGAATCAACCCTTGCATTCATTGCTAGTAAAGCAGATACTGGCAAGGATGTTTATTGCAAAGCTTTCAATATTCAGCCAGAAAATGAAGCACTATTCTCCAACAAAGTTTCTCTCCATGTTAAAGGTAAATGCAATCATGTATTTGTCTATTTAGTTATTGTAATTCATTTTCATTTTTAGAAAAAAATGCAAAATAATATTTTATATAACCTTGCAAAAATGCATATAATGTACATAACACCTTCAAAATTTCATGATTATGGAAAGATTGCTTTAAGACTTTTAACGACAATCATACACTACTTTAATTAAAAATAAAAGGCTAAGGGTATATAGGAGACATAAATACAAATTACCCCAATAAATCAGCGTACTAGGAAAAAACATAACAAAAGTTATATCATGTTACAGCCTTTGATTGATCCTTCTCTTTGACATTTTTATCGATACAAGCAAGGATAGAAATGCTAAAATATCATAAGAGTAAAACATTTTCCTTCTTTGTTTAACGTTCTCCACGGCCTGATTGGCAAGCAATTTCGAACACAACTTGCTCTATTGGCGCGCCTGTTACATTAACATTTACTGCTTTTGCATATCCAACGTCAAGTTGTGATGGTTTTAATTGGTACAAAAAAATCTCAAATGAATGGATACCATTACAAAGTAACAAGGATGTACAAATATATGTAAAAGGACTGGAAACACACCTTAATATTTTTTATGTATCTCAGGCAGACCTAGGCCAATATCGATTAACAGTTGAAAATATCATCGGAATATATAACCAGTATTATTTCCTTATTGAAAAGGTAGGTTTCATGATTTTTGTATAACTATGGATTTTTTGTGCCGCCACTTTGGGGGGGGGGGGGCATTTATTTACATATACCCTTGTCCGTCTGTCCGTCCGTTCTCATTTTGTGTCGCACGTAGCTCAAAAAGTATTTGACCTAGAGTAATGAAACTTTACAGGAATGTTTATCAGCATGTGTAGTTGTGCACTTGGGTATTTTCATGTGGATATATTTAGTATTTTTTATAGTTCTTGCCCTTGACATAGTTAATATTTACTTTTTTCAACTTGTGTCGCATGTAACTCAAAAAGTATTTGACCTAGAGTCATGAAACTTTACAGAAATATTGATCAACAAGTGAAGCTGTGCACCTTGGTATTTTCATGTAGATATATTTAGTATTTTTAGAGTTATTGCCCTTGACTTAGTTAATATTTGCAATTTTCAACTTTTGTTGCACGTAACTCAAAAGGTATTTGACCTAGAGTCATGAAACCTGAAAGGAATGTTGCTCATTATGAGCAATTGTGCACCTAGGGTTTCTTTTGTGGATTTATTCTGTTTTGTTAGAGTAATTGCCCTTGACTAAGTAAAAAATAGTTACAATTTTCAACTTGTGTCGCATGTAGCTCGAAAAACTATTTGACCTTGGGTCATGAAACGTTACAGGAATGTTGATCAGCATGTGCAACTGTGCACCTATGTATCTTTGTGTTGATATATTTAGTATTTGTAGAGTTATTGCCCTTGACTTAGTAAATATTTACAATTTTCAACTTGTGTCGAGCCTATGACCTAAAGTCATGAAACTTAACAGGAATGTTGATAAGCATGTGAAGTTGTGCACCTGGGGTTTCGCTTGTGGATTTATTATGTTTTGTCAGAGTTATGTTCTTTAACTTAGTAAAAAATTGTAATTTTCAACTTGTGTCGCACGAAGCTCAATAAGTATTTGACCTAGGGTCATGAAACTTTACAGGAATTTTCATCAGCATGTGTAGTTGTGCACCTGGGTATCGTGTTGTTTTATTTAGTATTTGTAGAGTAATTGTCTTTGACTTAGTAAAAATTTGCAATTTTCAAATTGTGTCGTGCGTAGCTCAAAATGTATTTGACCTAGAGTCTTAAACTTTACAGGAAAGTTTATCAGCATTTGAAATTATGCACCTGGGGTTTCGTTTGTGAATTTATATGTTTTGCCAGAGTAATTGCCCTTTACTTAGTAAAAACCATTTCATTATGTTGTGTTAATTGTTCCTTGAGTGCTTGAGTTAGAATCAACCAACTTTGCATAAATAATGATCTACCTCACTGTAAAGCTAAAGACCTGGGATTTAGCATATGGATTTTTTCAGTTTTGTTAGAGTTATTTCCCTTGACTCAGTATGAATTTGCAATTTTCAACTTGTTCATGCAAAGCTCAAAAAGTATTTGACCTGTAGGCATGAAAGAATACAAGAATGTTGGTCAGCATTTGTACTTATGTACATTGGGGTTCGCTTGTGGATTTCTTTAGTATTTGTAAAGTTCTTGTCCTTTACTTAGTAAAAGATTTTTAGTTTTCAAATTATGGGACACGTAGCCCAAAAAAGATTTGACCTAGGTTCATAAGATAGACAAAACAGTGGAGTGTGGGGGCAACCGTGTCCTATGGACACATTTCTAGATTTTATTTTGTATTGTTATCATATTAATGGCTTGACCTTGAATAATATTTTTAAAACAATTTGTAGAAGAAATATCGTAACGCAAGTTTCTGGTGAGTATCACTGGCAAATTCACATCATCAAAACGTTGGCAACTCAGTTCTGTCAAAGATTAATTTATCCATTTGAGTAACAAATGCGTGAATTTTTTTATTTCATAATGAATGTTTTAGATGACCCCAGTGTTGATGTTGGCTTAGAAACTATGGACAGTAGTGATTTCAAAACTGCCACAATAGTATTGGGAATAATCTCTGTCATATGTGCTGGTACTTCAGCAGGCATCGTGATTTGGTTTAAACGAAAAACCAAAGGAACAGGTAACTATGTCGTAAAGACTTTGATGATTGCCATATATATAATTTTCTAATTTTCAATTCTGGTTTTATCATTGGATTCAAACTTCCTAGATTTTAATCTAGATTATAATTTGACAATGGTAGACACATAATTATATATTAAATTTTGATCATACTAAAATACTAAATCTTAATTTAAGTAAATGCGCAACCAAAAAAACATGTAAATGTAAGTCTAAACCTTTTTTTTGGCAGTTTGAAAGATAACTGCAATTGATTTAAACAGGTAGTGCAATCATGCGAAATATGAAGTCCAAACTTTATACATTTATTAGGTGATAAACATAAATTAATCGCATTCTTTTATGTATTAGTCGTTGAGCCATGTATATCATTTATCATTGATGTCATTTTTACATTTCATAACAATGTTTGTTAAGGTTTCAAGATTAATACGTTCAACAGTATAAAATAATTTGCATAAAAAATTGCAATGTACAAAACTTCGATTCAATTGTTGATGTGTTCACTTATTTGCAAACAAAATGCAAATATACGAAAATCTTCTACATTGCAGATAGCAAATCATGCACTAAGTCACATAAAAGGTATGTGTTTCTGTTTCGTTTTTGATAAATAGTTTGATATCTTGTATTTATCACGTCTAGTTTTATATTTGAACTGTTAAACTATTGTAAGTAAATACAATTCAGTGGAGCACTTCCATACATACAAACATCTTTATTTACGAGCGTCAAAACAGAAGGTCAATAGTCTTGCATCATCTTCGACGTCTACGGAGGAATGGATAATAATCCTTGGTTTGAGTTGAAGATATACACATTAACTGAATAACAATATAATAAATTCCAATGATAATCAGTAACGTAAACATTTTTTTTTGTATTTTCATAAACCAAATTGGTAGCTTTGACAATACACCATACGAAACAGAAATGCAGGAATGTACCGGACGTGTATACGAGAATCTACCGCAACAATATGCTGATTTAAAGGCGTTCTCCAGAGACGACACGACAACCTATGACGTTATAGATAATAGCCAATACCATTCAAGTACTTAAAACATTGGACTATAGAGATAACATTAACACTATCCCAATACAGTCGCTGCAAAAGCTGCTATTGAACTTCTGATCATTCTTCTAAACTTATCGAGTTGTCTATTCATAAAAGAAAAAACATATCTTTATATCTAAGTGAAAATGTGATATTTTTATGTACGGAATATTTTATTGAATAAATTGCTTTGTGGAAGTGTTTAAATGTTGACGTAAGTGAAAAATGTATTTGTCATTTTAATGCGTACCTGTAGCCTTTTCGGTATTCAAGAAAGGGGATTTTGCTAAATATCCAAATCAATGGAATGAACACGGAGTGGTGCTGTTACTGTTAAGTGTGCAAACGTGTAAAAGTATTCGAGCAAAAACATTACAAAGGTATGGCATACATATTTAGCTAATACCTCTAATAACATGATAATACATAGATTATTGATCGTGCATATAAACACCTATAAACATCATAGGTAAATTTAACTATTACAAGAACAAGTGGTCTTACAAATTCTTTACACAGATATATAATAAACAGTATCTCTAAAGGCAATAATGAGATAGTCATTTAACAGTAACATGTAAAAAGTTTCACAGGTTTATATAATATGGCGTTATCAAAGCCATCGTCACTAATTAAGGGTTTTCTTCTAACATGTAACAACCTGAATGTCATAGTTATTGAAAGTAGCTAAGATGAATGCTAAGGATAAATATATCTGCAAATGCTTCAACATTTGATTTAAATGAGCATGACGTGTTCAATATTACATTTTGTATGTGTTTCCTTTTTCCATCTAAATAAGAGTATGTATAACTAATTCCTTGTTATTTGTCGGTCGTTTAGCTTGGAATTGTACTGAATTGTAGCGTGTATCATGTTTGTGTTGTTTTATTGTTGTGATCTGCAAGAAACGCATATATTCATATAGCAAGAGGCAAAAAGAAATAAATTTCAAAACAAAACAAATGTGTTCAATTGTTTTCATTTTTATCATAAAAACAAAAAAGGAAGTTTAATAGGTACATACATATTTAGCTTTAATAAAAAGTGTGCTGCTAAACATTTAAGACACAATTGTCTACTTAGTGCTCTACAATTGTTTAGACACCATTTCAATGTATGAAATAAAACGGAATTGGTTTAAAAATTATACTCAAATTTGATATTTAAAAATTACTTATAGTTCCTATATAGTCTCTTTTCAAATGTAAAATAAGGATCTGTTGAGTACAAATATTGAAGATATTTTACAAATTAAACTCTACATACTATAAGGTTAAAACATTAAATGAATTCATAGTGTCATTCAAGAAACTGGACTTTCTAACCTGGCAGTTAGAGGGATTGCAGCTCCCCAAATATAGTTTGTACATTCTCTTATTCAAATTAGACATGATCAGAAAGAATTTCCTAGATTTCAAAATTTTTGCAATAAAAGTATTTTACCAATGTTAAGGATAGAATAGTTTACAAATGTTTTGTAAATGATGATTGCATTACCAACTACACCTCTCATTAATCCTTAAAATATTGAAAATTGTTTTTTTCTTAAATGCTATGTAATACATTGTGTTTTTTTTTCATTTTGAAAGATCTACAAAAGACTCGAGTTTTTTTTAAACATCAACGTCTAAAAGAGCCTAAAATAAAACAACATCACATAATATTTATATAGACATACAAAGGGTAATTATACGTATATTAAAGTGTTAATACATATAAGTTCAAAAGAACTATCATCTATAGATAAGTTTATCCTATTTCGTCTATTTCGTTGTATTCTTTGAAGATCAGAAGTGAAATCTCGAAGCTAAACGTAAAAATGAGCAAATCAGCCATTTCAAGCAATTAATTGTTATCATTGGCTTAAGGTACATTATCAAACCACAAGATTCAAACCCCACAGCATCGAGACACAAGTCTTTTACAGTCGTCAGTGTTCTTACATGTATCTACCACGCCAACGGGCTAATATACAATAATTACTTATATTTGACTATATTATTTGTTCATATTATATGCAAGTAAAATAATTTGGTTCAGATAAATAGCTTTATCTCGCTTTTCAGGTTACAAAAATAATGATTTAAGAATAAGGAATTGAGTACTCGTCAATTTCTAGTTCTTATACAATTTGAAAAAAAAAATTGAATCTCTCTAAATATACTTGTCTATGTTATATTTGGAACAAATACAGATTTGATGTTTTATTCTTACATTGAATTCACTTCATGACAAATATTTTAAAGATGTATTTCTATAAAGATATTTCTAAGCAACATATGACTTTACACAGTGCATGCAAAGTTCAGTGGAATGTATTTTTACAAGAACATGTAGTAAATAATACTTGCTTACGTACACTATAATTTAAATTATTATTGGATACTAGCTTATTGATGTAAAATTTACATTTAAATACACATTTTTCCATTTTATTCATTTCTTAGAAACAAATTTTAATGTGAAATTAAAATAATATGTTTTACATTTCACAATATATAAAGTAAAGCAAAGCTAAATAAAAATTGTTTCCTATATTTAGATAATCGTTTGTGCCTGTTTCTGGTGGCTGAAAAGCGCATTTGCTCTTCTTGACAGTGCGAAGAATTTTGAGGTATCAACTCTTTAATGGCACCATCAGTGCTTTCCACCCTATGTATATAACGTTTAAGCTGCAATACCGATTGAGAAGAATATACAATTACATGGTATATAACAAGAAATAAATAAGAAATTAAAGGAACTTTAGGAACCATAGCTACAAATACCAGTAACGAAAAAAACATATGATATAAGATTCGAAACCCATCTAATGTAAGCAGTTACTTACACGACGTTTTCGTTGTCAAAATATCAGTTCGTCAACTTTAGATTTGTAAGTGTTGAAGTCAATACATCTACAGTTTATTATATTAAATGAATCATCCCTTGAAGAATATTCCATAAGTCAATAAATTGCATAAGTATCTTTCTTTCTTTCTTACAGAAATAAATAACTTTACTAATATGACTAACGACATTTTTGACCATCAAACGTTATGTACATATTTGAACTTCAAACACATGCATGATCATGACCGTATTAATACCTTTGCGGATGTTTCTTAATTACAATGACCGATGTTGACTTCTGATAAAGTCCACCATGTACAGTACTCAGGTGGTTCGTTCTATGGGATGGTAGTTACAGTTTAAAGTACCATCCATGTTCAGACTCAATCAAGCCGAACCATTACCGTATAAAATTTTGTAAGGGATTCCGTCTTCTATATTCATTACATGTAAAATCACTTTTGAAAAGCTGTACAGTAATGCACAGCGAAACAAGTTGACAAAGATATTCAGTAGCATGCAGACATAGCTGAGAAGCTGCATCTTTAAAAACGTAACATTTCATAATAGTAGGAAAATAAAGAAACATCAAAAGTATCTTTATTAAAAGTTCTTTTCTGTATAAATGCCAATTCTGATACAATGTTGGTCATATCAATGCGGTCGATTTATCTAACTCACACATGTGCTATTATGCTCTTAAATATTTGCCTTGAAATGATAAGTATGTAGTTAAGAGTATAATTTAAAACAGCCATTTATCTGTTCAAACACCTTTAAGTTGACAGTCTCAGACCATGTAGCCGATTTAAAATGTTTATTTCAAGTGATTGTTGTGTAAGGAAAACTTTGTGCGCACTAATAGAAATGCTTTGTTATGATTGTTTTTTAATCTTTTATTTTTATCTTAAACTAAATTCACGAAGAAACACTGCCAGCTAAATTGTAGATCAGTATTTTCTACTTATCAAATTTTCCCTCATGAAAAAGCAAATGGCTTATTAAAAAGTAAATATTAATAGTATGCGGTGCATTTGTACATAAAGTCTTTAAAAAAACTTTAATTAATAATGATTAAATATTGAATATCTTTTTCAATTCGAAAATTGTATATGAAGCTGTTCAGTTTTCCATACTCATACTATATCAAGCTATTTAGCTTTACAGCATATTGGTATATTAGCAATTTAAGTTTTTTGTTGTTGTTGATTTTGTTTAATTGATAATTTTTATATTTGTCTTACATTTATTACATTTAAGAAAAATATTTATTGCTTCGTATTGTTTGAGCCTGGTCATGGACTGTAGTAAAAATTGCAAGCGAAGGCATATTTCATTGCATAAATACTTTTAAAATCATACAAAAAAACAAAGTGTTCTGTGCCACGGAAATATATCAATGTAATTATTTTCAAAGGAATGACAGCTTCGTTGATAACGAGTAACTTTATTTACTTATCATTCAAAATTAACAAACATTTGAGATAAAACCCTTATGTGGCGTCAGTATACGCAAAATTCTTAAATGTATCGTTAACGTGATTGGTTGAATATTGTGCTCGTATCCAGTAGTTTTCGTAAGCCTTAACTTTTATAGCTTCAGTTTTTTTTAATTTCTTATTATTCAAATGTGCAGGTCTTTAGTTTGGCAGTAATTTTAAATTATATTAAAGGCTGTTCGGAGAAGGTAAAACATTTTTAAATTAAATGATTTCTTTTAAAGTTCCCTTTAATGGTGCTGTGTATTAATAGAATACTTAATAATGACGATTCTACTCATAAATGACATTTTCGTCATGATAAAATCTTTGGAGAAAATGTTTATTTACAGAACCTTAGTAGTAAATATCTTAGTTTTAGAACTTTTGAAAAACGTAAGATATCTCTTTTCAAGAAAAAAAAACAATTTATGTGCATTAACAAATGGAAGATTTTTATGCATTTTTATAATGTTTTTTGAAGTTCTTCCAATATTGGTGTTACTTGCGAATATCGAGAATGTAGAAAGTAAGTAGAAACTCTTAAACATAACGATCACTTAAACAAGAACAAAACAATATTTCTAATCTGTCTTTTCAATCAAATTCAGTTTGAATCTCTACTTTCTGTATTTACATTTTAACCTTTTTTTTTCTAATTGCTATCAAATGATTTTTATGACGTGCTTTATATTAGCAGTTATGATAAAGATATGGTCAATTATTCATTAAATATACGTCGAAATAATCATCAAACATACCAAATTAACTGCTTAATTATTTATGATTCGGACGAAGTCCGTCTGAGAACAGTTTGTGTTTCTGTAAAATATACAGGGAAGAAATGAATAAAGATATGATTTCCATTGGTCATTGTAAAATTACGAACCAGGCGATCTCATTGGCCATTCTAAAATTAGTTAAAGAATCTAACGAATCTTTCTGAAAATTCTAAATTCTTGAATATAGAAATAGAGTTACCGGAAACAAAGTTTCAAATATAACGTAGCTTTTGAAATGTCATCAATTCTCTAATGAACAGCTTATTTACTTATTAACTTTATAGTTGTCTGTGATATAAATGTAATTTTATAGGTTATGTCTAAAATAACGAGACCACCAATATTACTCACGACCCTGGAAACTAATGTGCATGAAAATACCGAAAGTCACAAATTAAAAACTCTGCACTCTTATGAACTCTCAGTAGACTATTTTGAGCGTTCATGATATGATACAAGTATGATTATTGATGTCTTCAATAGATTTGAATCTCATAATTCTCATATACAAGTATATATAATACTGCACGTTTGTAACGAAGCTTTTCATTGGATAATCGTGACGTTTTTATAGTTTTATATACACGGCTCCAGTCGATTCATGAATGCATCTTACTATTTTTCTCTTACAAATGATGCTGTATTATATAGAGGATATTTGTTTGTTTTGCATGTAAGATTGAAATATAATTTCACTGAGTGAACACCAGATGCAATATTTTCACGGGTGGCGTAGCCACGAGTGAAAATATAATAGCTGGTGTTCACGAATGAAATATATTTCAATCTTATATGTAAAACAAATAAATTTTCTTTTTATTTTATGCTTTTTTAGTGATTTTAAGTATCTTTTTACTGATTTTGCCGCGTAACGTCGCGCATTCTCCTTTGTGACGTCATTATATCATGACGTCACATCATAAGTTTTGAAATATAGTTCTGTTAAATTTCTCTAATTTTGTTAAATTTTTAACATGATGTATGATGACATTGACTTTCTTTTCCTAAATAAGCAAATTTACGTATGACGGCATTTATCTCTGCCTGTTATTCCATTTGGTTATGATTTTCTTTTCATCCGCATTCAGATATAGTCCGGCTACAGTGAAAATTATATTTTATAAATTTCACTAGTGGTTTATCAGAATATAATCATCTGATATATTGTAATAAAACACTGGAAAGCATGAAATAAAAATTCGTTATAAAGATTGTTAACAGGTTATATGGCCGTATATAAACGGCTGTTTGCAATATAATCATCGCCTGGCGGCTCGGGTTATATTTACAAATTGCCGTTTATATATGGCCATATAACCTGTGAACAATCTTTATAACTAAAAGTATATTTTTACATTAATGAAGCACATATTATGTTTACATGAATACGCCAGTGAAACTTAAAATTACCGACAGTTTTATTTAGAAACATATCATACCGTGTTTCCTTTATCTAACCATTAAATGTTATTTAAACTATAGTTAAAGTATTTTTGCACGAATGGCTAGGGATCTTCCGGATTTAAAGTGCCTTTTGGTATTGTTGGTTTCTAGAATCATAGCATGAAGTACTTGTATATTGAACAAAGCGCTACTTATATACCTCCGTTCAATTTTTATTTTCATTTCATTTTGTAAATAGCTCTACGAATTGCTAAGTTTATTATGTGAAGACTTAAATGACAGTCACCATCTATAAATGAATAACTTGAGTATGAATAAAATTTTTTGTTCGTGGTGGTGTCTCCGATACAATGATAATGAGAATTACTCTCATTATTAAACTAGCATGTATTTAAAACTCCAAAACATATGCAAGTTAAGTAGGATTACTCTAGCCGAGTATCTTTTCAAGATACTTCTTGGTTTAACCTGATGCAATAAATATTGTGGCCGGTTACGTCTTTTTCAAACCCGCAAGAGTTTTTATCGTTTTATCATAAAATGACGCTGCAACTAACAAACTCGATTTCCTGCTGACATCGTACAAAATGTAAAACTTGATATTTTATAAAAGTTGTTGGAAACATCAAGAAACATGTCCCTACAATGATCGGTATCATGAATAGAAATAAATCTGCGATAGTTTTTACAAGTGATGTAGAAAATCTACAAAAATCAAGGGGAATAACATTTAAGTGTGGCAGAAAAACTTCGAGAGTTTCTATAAGTGGCGACATTTTATACAACTTCGAACCAAAGTCTCGCAGATTTAAAAGTTACCCATGACATTTTATAAACTGACGGTAAACTTTCTGGCGGCTTTAAAATGGTCGGCCACAAACGATTTAACTTTTATTTTTGGTAAAATATTTTGATTTTAAATTGTCTTGTTCAATACTTTTCATGTTTTATACAATTTTGGCAAACAGATTGGTGTAAAGCAAATTCATACCCACATTGTAAGAGTTGGAGCGGTTGTTCAAAGCCATGCGGAGGAGGAACTCGCAAACGGTTGTGTGAATCGTGTTATCTTTACCAAGACAAATGGTTCGAAGAGGGCTGTAACGAGAGGTGCAGTCACTATTACCCCTTTCATTCCGGAAAATGTCATTGCCCTCCATGGAGATCTGGCGAATGCTGTGATTGTATGATCAAGTCAATTAGTTTTGAAACAATTTACATAAATAATATAGATAACTTGTCAGCAGTAACATTTTAAAGCTAACATTATTCGTACAATATAAAGGGGTAGTATTTTTACAAATGTACTTGATAAATTGAAACCTCATACACATTGAATCATTCATCAAATCACTGTAGTTTTTTGTTAAAATTCTAATTTTCATGTAAATGTCGAAATGCAACTAGTGTGCAATTTTGAATTGTATAGTATGAAAAGAGAATGATAATACGTGAATACATGTGATTTGTTCTTAAATATTTAAGATTGCAGACACATTTATATAGCCCAATGTAAACCAGGTCAGCAGATGTGTGGAGGATATCCTGACAAAATATTATGTACGCAATGCTATGATCCTTACTACCCTGTCGGATTCGGAAATGGCTGTAGAGGTATGAAACTCTTTATTCATTATAACCTAAAAAATGATAGATGCATTGAAATGAAAAAAAATGTGTGGTTTATCTTTGTATTAATTGTACGCACAAAATAATATTGTCATACATTTTAATAAATTGAAAGTTGAGATGCGGAAGTCATTTGAAAGTCAATTTTATTAACATTAGAAATAATCGATTGATACCTTTAAGAGTCCAAAGGTAAAGCACACATACTTCAATCGATGATAACTGTACTCACCATTAAAACGATACAATATAGATATAGTGTTAGGATAAAACGTGTTTATATCCTAAAATCGTTGATGATCTTTAAATTGAACTGCTTTCGTCGGGTACATGCTGAATATAAAGCCCAAAACGAGTAAAATATATAACTATTTCTAAGTTAAGGATGTAGAGTATTACTATCTTATTGTAAATTCGGTTCAAAAATGCATTGTGAAAATAAACGTTATGATAAATAACCACCATGTACCTTTGTACATGTTATAAATCTAGACTGTATAGTAAGATAGAAAAGACCTATCAATAATATGATAAAACAGGACAAATGAATGTTAATCCATAGGAAATTGATAATTAAATAAGAAAATAATAATTGTAACATCCTTCTATCAAAGAGTCGTAGCGATTGTAGGAGAACTGTTTCGCTGTCAGTATGTCCCCTACAGCGACAGTGAGATAAGTACAAAATGATTTCAGAAAATGATAGAATGGTACATGTAATGGGCCTTCTGATTGCCCTATCTAACCATGGACAGCAGTTTTATATTTCTGGCCACTCATTACTTCATGAGTTATTCACCAAATCATTCTTAAGTGTAATAAAGTGTTGTTGTTAATCTAGCAGTTCTTTGGAAAGTGTATATCAGTTTCTATACACAAGATTTAAAGGCACGGTTTATTTAAAATATATACCTATGAACATGAACAGATACAAATAGTACTTATCTCATTCTGCTTCTTATTGAAGTACTCCTATTAAAACCATCGTTTCTAAAACAAATACAGTTCATTCATTACAGACTTTTTTTCCTAGACCAAATTACTTTCGACTTATAATACCGACTTTCATTAACAATTTCTTTTTAACAACGCAGTAGACTAAAGTGTACTTAACAATTAAAAATTTACTTCCTTATTATTAGGAATAATTTTCCAAGGTTATCGGAATACAAATAATAAGACGAGGATAATTGTATATAATTTTAGTTGAGGATATATTCACGGCAATTTAACATGCATATTCCAACTTCACTATTATAAGGATGGCTAACATCATTCACTTCGTTGTATTTATCGTGATAAATTTTACATCTACTGATGTCGAAGCAGTTTGCTCTGGGGGTGTAAGCATATGTAATTGGACACCATGGAAGTCATGGTCAGATTGTAGTATGACATGTGGTGGGGGAACTAAAAGGCGATATAGGCCTTATTGTTGTAAATTACACTTGGCAAATGATATCGATGCCTGCATGAGGGACTGCAATCATGACATGGACTATTCTAATAAGTATAGCTCTGAAAGTCAACCATGTAACACAATCTGTTACAATGGTGATTACCAACACTGGAATAATTTATGCAACTGTAGTGATGCTTTCTATGGAGCGTGTTGTTATAAACGTAAGTAAATAGAATATTGATTTGTACCAACTACGTTTTCTTTAGATTTTAGCAAAAAGACAATTTTACATAATAGTATGGAACTGTAAATTCAATTTTAACTTTTATTTTGAAATATATATCTACTCAGATAATAAATTAGTTAGCCTACAAAACAACGATTTAAGTGCTACGTTTTTACATAAAATTTGTATTTTTATACATTTTAAATTTAGTGATAAAAAAGGTTTTGGATGAATTTATATTCGGTCGAAAATTAATTATTTACCTTCGAATATTATCAAAAGCCTACAAAACAGAGCATTGTCAATTTAAAGGATATCACTATAGGATACAATGACATTTTAAATATATATTCTAATAGCATTATGTAACGAAATATGGTTTATCATTTAAAGCATGTTTATATAATAGGTTCTTCAATAAAATATAGATATCTTTTAGGCTCGGGTAGATATCTACAAAATCATCTGACCTTAAACTATAAAGTAATATCTCTAAACAAAAAATATTGCTTTTTTAAACACAACACTTTTCCTTGATGAGATATGCTTACCTTTAAAGAAGCTTCCGGCAAAAAAAATAAATATATATATCAATGTTGTTTTATTAAATAGTTCCCTTTCATTAAAGTGATCTTTTTACCCCAAATTGTTTAATTTTACTTGGTTGATTCTTTTTGATAAAGGTGAACAGTTGTAATTAGCAAACTTGGGTATTTTAGTCTTATTCATGTAAATAGTGATCTCTCAGATACTTTATAGATTGGCAATGTACATTGATTATTGAATTTTACATTTATTTAAACAGTGTACATAAATGAGACTCTTAAATAATATAATGCAATAGTAATGCAATGATATAAGGGTAAGACTAAAATAATTTAAACAAAAGACAATTCATCTCTCAGCTTCTCTAAGTTTCTTACATGCTTATCAGCATGGACTTTATCATTTAAAAGATCGGAATGTAGCTAAATGTATGTATTTTAAAATAAAATATAAAAAGGATAGTCTACATGGTAAAACACATGATTCTTATTTACGCAGTTTGCGATTGTCTTTTATGACAAAGTTTAAAGCAGCATGCCTCCAGATAAGCGAACATATTTCAATAAATCAAACTTGTGAAAAATGTACGAAGATTTTAGGAAAAGTAGTAAGACTTAAGAGTCAAGTAATAATTTACATATTACGAGCAATCAATGGTGAATTTTTTATTATTTGTCACTATATTTTTACTGCGTTACTAACGCAGAAAGGGCATTCTTTGCGTATTTTGACCTCTTTTTGTAATATTCGTAGGTTTTTATTGCCATTGATATTGTTTAAATTGCTTATACAATATTATACGTCAAATTTCAATTTCAAAATTTTCATGAAAATAAGCAATAATCTGCAGGAGGCGTACTGCTTTAAAGCTTGCATTATTGATATCGCCTACGTTTAAAAGTTATAACAATTATGTTTGATAAATAGCTTTTTATTACTTTTTAGCGTAGCAAATCTAAAAAACATATATATCATATAGAGCTTTTTTAAACTGAATTGTAGAATAACTGATAAGATAAGAGTCATGTTATTAATAAATAAGCATGCATGCATTTGTATTTTAGCAAAGATAAACAATTTCAGCCAAGTCGTTTTGTAGTTGCTTTCAACAAGGAACATTTACTAAGTTGATATTATGATAACCTTACTGCATTCTTACATAAATGCACCTTATCACCAGTTTTGCTGATACTTCCTCAATCACAGCTGTTTTAAATTAGTGCTGATGTTTACCTCATTGACAGTTATGTCTGTACATTAATGTTTATCAAGTTCATTTAAGATCATGTTTATTTAAGGGTCAATTCAACTGAATTAATGTTTGACATGCCTTTTCAATGACCGTAAAAGATAGATTGGGTTTTATCTATTTCTAAATCAAATATGTTTCTTTACAATAAAAATGGAATAGTTTAACAGCAACCTAAATTCAAAACGTAATGATAATATATAACTATTGTTGTAACGGCGTCGCGTAAATATCACACGGGCCTAATATTACAACGGTTTATACATGTATTTTAAAACTTGCCTATGGCTTTGTTTACAAACAAAGCGCTTTGGAAATAAGTATAAATCTTCAGCATAGAACAATTATTTCGGAGCATGTATTTGAATATTCTGCGTGAAATTGAGCAAAATCGCCAAATTTTGCTTATTTCGTAGGGCATTTTGAAAAGAAATCCTGCAAAGTTCTAAAATTAGTAAATTATGACAGAAAAAGCTTTTAAAACTTGTCAAGGGTGTTAAACTTCGTTTTTTGTCCATTATTTCTAACTGGGCTAGAACTGGAATTAAGCTGTAGTTGAAAATGGCCAATTTTTCCAAAAACTAGGTTAAATTATCTAAATATTTTGCCCAAAAAGGTACTACAGAAGTAAAACATGTCATTCACAGCCATACACATTTATTTTTAAAAGTAATGGTCTAATAACGTGTCCTACATTGTTCACAATTCATTTATTGGTTGCAATCAGCATTGGCCATAAAAATAAATAACACGATTAGTATCCTTCGAACGTTTTCTTTTTTCAAAATGGCAGACAAATCCTGTTAAAATGTGATTAAGTACGTATGCGTCATTAAATTACATTAACTTTGATATCAAAATGTTACAAAACCTTTTGTCAACTCAAATAACCATTTAGACATAAATGACAATCCAATTAAAAATAGAACTCCACAGCTTTACAATGCATGACCGACCTAATGTGTTTAAGCTGCTATATAATCAATTGATGATGAATTATACACTAACAAAACTATGGTGGCTGATATCTGCCATTTCGTTGTGGTTGTCACAAGTAGCAATAACATGAAAGTGTGACAGAATGAGAAACATTTGTTTTTTATTTTCATTTTGTCACGATATTTTCTTCCCTTTGTCGTTGTACTATCTAAAGTATTTCAGCTATATATTCTTAAATAATGAATTGTATACTCACACAGAACTAGCCTTTTTATTCGTGTTAAAAACAATTAAATTCGGCAGAAAATATTTGCATTTCTATAACATCCAATATAAGAAACGCAGAATATTTGTATTATTTTATGTATGTTGAATTTCCCAGAAATATATTAGTTGCTTAGTCAATGTATCTTCAAATTTTTCGACCTGTTGGCAAGCAAAGATTTAATAAACTTTTTACACGGTTCTTCAAATTCTCTTCTAACATAACTTGCTTTATTAAAGTGGCATTATCCCCATCCAAAGGTTTATAGTGAGGGAACAAAGTACATTTACAATTTTCCATTTATGATTTACATGAACGATAAATAACTAACGTGGCTAAATGAAATTTCTAAATATATCCATCGGAATTTACCTGTAAGGTTAAATCTATAAAAAGTACAGTCTTTTTATATGTTAGTCAGATTTATAATTGTCCTACTCATTTAAAATATCATCAGTTGGTCAATGGAATATTAGCATATGGTCATATAAAAGCTATTATATATTCATTTAAAACACACATCAAAGCAGGTGAAGACATCTCTCTAATTATATCTTTATAACAGAAATATGTCAGTAAATGTATTCAGTATACTTGTACATCTCATAAGGTTATTTTTTATCACAACTTAGAGAATAAACGTTACTAATCTATAAGTAAAAACCATACACAGCAACGTTACCTGTCGTTGAAAAGATAAAACTAAACAATGACTATAGTGGCTAAATGAAATATGTGTTTGAATTTAAATTAATATACTTTGAAATGATTTTTATCAATTCATTTCTTGTGGTGTTGTTATTGTTGTCACAGAAAATGTATGTACGGCAGGATTTTAACATTCTGACGTGTTGATTTGTTGCTACAGGCGAAATATTGAACGTTCTGACGTGTTGATTTGTTGCTACAGGCGAAATATTTAACGTTCTGACGTGTTGATTTGTTGCTACAGGCGAAATATTTTACGTTCTGGTGTGTTGATTTGTTGCTACAGTCTTATCATTTTATATATCAGTGCTCGTGAAATATTACTCATATTTCCTTTACGCATTGATCTTGCAAAATTCATGTTTGGTGTAATGTGCTTACGGCTGGCTCAATACACGTATTTGGAACAACTGGAAATCGTGGACAGTTTGTATATACGTGTGGTGGAGGAACCGGATATAAAACTCGTTCGACTTGTTGCGATAGTGATCTTAATTCTGAATAATGTTTAGACGATAATTGTGGGTATTCTAAGCAGTTCACGCCAAGAATTAAAATGAAATACATATCTTTTAATGGATGTCCCTTTAAAAACAGACAACGTCATTGTCCGGGTACATTTTATTGGACGTGTTGTTATAATGGTTAATCATTTTATCAATTTATTGAAAGTGATTTTAAATCTCATTTTGTCCTTTTAATCTTATCCAATATTTGAATTTATATATCGCTAAATGACTACTCGGCAATAATGCACTTTGGTGTTGTAAGCATGCATGTTGTTCAATGATAAATATTTGTGATGTTTGACAAGATGCTTTTGACTAAAATTTGATAAACACATTTCCAGAGTGCCCGCATATTGAGCATTGTAAGAGGAGAAGATGCAGTACACAATGGAACACTAAGTGTCTTGAGTGTAACTATGATCAACTACTGTTCAAGAAAACACAGAACGACAAAAAATGTGAACGTAAGTTGTTGCACATAATTGAGATGAAGATGTTCTTTATAGTATATTACAATATACAATAATTATATTATTGTCATTATAGGTGATCACTATAAAATTAATTTCTCTAATGTGTACAAACAAGCCTGGAAGTTTGCAACTACAAGTATGGGAAAGAAGGAGGGTAGTTGTTTTTACTTCGAATTATTGACATTTGTATTTCAAAAAATTATAATAATGGCGGAATAAATGATTGATTAAAAGACATAGAATGGTATTGTATAGTATGTATATTTAATGAATAAATCGATTAGATTTTGACCATTTTGTCTTAAGTAAGTAACGAGACGTGTAATGTGTGCATCCATGAAAATTAAGGTGCTATTTGGAAAAACATGCTTATGGTATATCAATGTTTTAATAAATTTCAATTCAAAGATTTCCATTTGATTCTATGACCAATATATATATTGCTTGTTGGAAAACTTGTAAAATAGTGGATGGATACCCGACGCTGATTACCAATGACTAGGACAATGAACGTAGTTACCTTGGGCAGCAACATCTATGAATAAGGATGTTTATTAAAATATATATTGTCCTTATTCCAACGCAAAATAGAAATGATTTGATTGTTATTACAGGCCCTAAATGTCCAGATCGCAAATTAAAAAAAAAAGAAATAGGCCCTGCTACGCAGGTGATTTGATGATAATGTAAATAGAATTATAGAGGTCATACTGAGTGCAACTGCACCCTACAACATATGTGCATTGTATATCAATTATGTTTATTGGATCAATATTGGCTCCGCATCGGATATCGTGTGATATAAATAGACTTTACAACGAAAACAAATTTCAGTCTTAGTTTGAGCTATTGTGATCCCCTTGCGTTCGTAGTCAGTGGTCGTGCGTCATACATCGTGCATCAACAGCAATTTCTTTTAACAACATCTCCTTTGAAACCAATAATACATGAACCAAACTTTACATGAATGTTCCCACGGGTAGTTCCTTTTCAAAGGTATTGACATAGTTCCGGACTGTTGCAAAAGAAGTTGAGAGGGCCAGAAAAGAAGTTTCAAAAATGCAAATTAAAATATATTCTTGTTTGAAATTTACCAGAGCTAAAATATTTGGCGTTAAACATCGTCTACTGAACCTCTATCAACGTTGTATAAATTGTTCGACTATTGTGCAAAATTTGTCCCACCCCGGGGGTCATAGGCTTTCCTTAAATGTATAAAGAAAAAACTTAAAAGATCTTCTCTGTAATGACAAAGGCTAGATAATAGATATTTGGCATGAAACTTTCTGAACATCTACACAGATTTTTCAATTTATGGCCCTATGAACAACATAAGCTCCGCCCTGGGGGCCATGAGTTTTCTTTATTATATACATAAAACAGAAATTAAAAAAAAGTTTTCTGAAAAGGAGAAAGCTAAAGCTTTGATATTATATCTTTAAGCTTATATTTACATGAAATATTGTCTGGTAGACTTGTTTCAACATTGTTCAAATTAAAACCTTGGGGTCAAACTTTTGCCCTTACCAATTGAAAACACTATCTTTCACTGCTTTTGCACAAATTACAGTCTGTTCTTAGGTGAACAGCCAATGACCCACTTGTTCGTGCGTTGTGTTATAATAATAAACGGTGTATCATTCAATTTTTCGAAATCAAAAATTCAGGCTGGCTTTTAAAATTGATATACATTTTCTAAATAAACATCTTCGGTAGAGCTCAATATATAGGTGATCTATTTGTTTATATTACCTTAAAGCTTATAGCTAATAATGAAATCAGGCAATGCACATATTATCTGGACATAGCAAAAAAAGTCCACTCGGTACATTTACAAATATTTAAAGTTGTATGAACTTTAAAGAAACATTATAATAATTTCACTCCAGCAGTCAGTAATTTTATAATTAAAATTAGAGAACAAACGTGTCTATTATACTTATATTTCAGAAATTCCTCAGAATTTAACATTACATCTAGAAAATCCACCAAGTAAGAACCAAGATCTAACTAACAATGCAGTTACTTTAAAGTGTACTACTGGGTGTATTTTTCCAACTCCATCATTTATATGGTATTATTTGCAGGTAATAAATTCCCGGGAAAACGGGAAGATATCATTTTTTCTTTTTTTTCTTAATGTACAAACACATACTTTTCTTTTTTCGGGCCAGAACGATCCATTTATTTAAACACTCTTCATCGGGCACTTATGATACTCTACTTTTCCTTAAATTGATAAAGAAATAATGAACTTAAGTGATTTTAATATTTGAATGAAGCAGTTTGTATATCTTTCTGTTTATCTTATTACCACGAAATGACGAGAATAAACACGTGGTTTGGACTGATGATGAATTTAGTAACACATGTCAAATTCTATATAGCTGAAAATTGTTACAATTTATATTCATATTTAAAGTCGTCGGATGGATCTGGATCTAAATGGTCAAATTCAGAGCCTGTCACAGAAACACCTGGGCAATGTAAAGGACTTGAAAATGTGTTCACCTCAACTTTAGTACTCCGAAAATACACGGTGTTTAATGACAATACTGACCATACCGTCAGGTTTAAATGTGGTGCAACGATTATGAATGGTACCTCCGATGAAGTAAAAACACAGTCATCTGTAAATATTAGATTTGCCGGTAAATGATTTATTAATCTATCATTTTTACGCCCATGACGCTGTTTTGTAACATATCTTTGTCTCTTCACCATCATCTTAAGGACCTGGAAGAGCTTAACAAGTTCATGAGAATGTTTATTTACCATTAACTTTATTTCTTTATGTATGTTAGCCTATTTATTGTTATCGAAGGATCTCCCGTTTCCAGAATTACAGAACTGATGTGAAGTGATGTATTGCAAAGATAAATCTTGTGTTTCCTTCCTGTTGTCGATTCCAGTTCTTAAATTGTTAGGGACAGAATATCGTTAAGGACGTTAATTCATTCGAATGCGTAATTGTGAACTGCTTTGTTGCTTTGTTTTCGTTGCTTTAAAAAAATCTTCTCTTCTAAGATTATTTATAGTAACTATAATATTTATTGAACTGGTGTTTATTTATCAACTTTAACTCTAAGGTTATCTTGATTTAATTTTGACATACTTAGTTATAGTACTGTAGTGGATTTCATACTTGTCATGTCTCATTTTACAGTTAGAGTGGCGAAGGTATCACTAAATATTGAAGGTAGTTCTAGGGTAAGTTCTATAAACGCTACCGATGGTATTTCGGAAATATTCAAATGTACCACTAGCGATAGCAGACCAATACCTACGATTGTATGGTATATAGGACGGACAGAAAAAATAAGAGTTGTCGGTACTGAATCAACGCTTGCTTTCATTCCTAGTATAACAGATACTGGCAAGAATGTTTATTGCAAAGCTTTCAATATTCAGCCAGAAAATGAAGCACTGTCCTCAAACAAAGTCTCTCTCTATGTTAAAGGTAAATGCTATCATGTATTTATCTATTTAGTTTTTGTATTTTGTTTTTCTACATATTTATAGTTTCATTTCTGGAAAGAAATTAATACAAATAATATTTCTTATAACCTGACAAAACTGCATCATATTGTACATCACACCTTCAAAACTTCATGATTATGCAAAAGTTGCTGTAAGACTTTTAACGACCATAAAGCAGGTGAAATCAAACATATTTTGTTTCGAATTATTGTAAAATATTCAGTAATATTATATTCCAAATATATTACACTTCATTCATCTATGGACTTTTGTTTATCTAGAGCGTGCGTCAGTGAATTCGTTATATTTTGAAGAACATGTTGGTGAAACAAACGTTACGATTGACGAGAACTACGTTAACTTGCAACTTACATGTAACATAAGCGGTAACCCTGCATCAAGTGTTGAAATTAAGTTTGGAGTGAAAAGATTAATTGAAAAGGCTAACATAAACCAATTAAGCTTTGTTCGACAGAGAGTGGCTTGTTTCCACAGTGGCGAATATACATGTGTAGGAAAAGATCAATTGGGAATGATAACAAATAAAACACTCTATTTGTTTGTCAATTGTAAGTACTTCTAATAATACACTTCTTAAATGAAAAAAATAAGGGTATATAGGAGATATAATGCATATACAAATAAAATTACCCCAATAAGTTAGCGTACTAGGAATAACATAATATATCATGTTAAAGTTTTTGATTGATTCTTATCTTAAACATCTTTTATTGAAACAAGTAAGGATAGAAATGCTGAAATATCAAATTTCTGCTTTGTTTAAGGTCATCCGCGGCCTGGTTGGCAAGCAATTACGAATACAACTTGCTCTATTGGTGCTCCCGTTACATTAACATTTACTACCATCGCATATCCAACGCCAAGGTCTGATGGTTTCAACTGGTACAAACACATCTCGAATGAATGGATACCATTACAAAGTAATAAAGATGTACAGATATCTGTAATAGGACTGGAAACAAACCTTACGATCGTCAATGTAACTCAGGCAAACCTAGGCCAATATCGATTAACAGTTGAAAACAGCGTCGGAATATGTAACCAGTATTATTTCCTTATTGAAAAAGGTAGGTTTCATGATTTTTGTATAACTATCGTTTTTTTTAATTATTTGTTTGGGTCGTCAGACCAAACAAATAATGGTAGCGAAAATTCAGACCCTGATGCTGTTAATTGCAAATGCCGAAAGTAGGCCGCTTTTTGAAGCGGTTGCTTCCCTTTATATGTACACTAACGCCGAAAAATTCAGGGGAGATAACTGCGTAAAGATTGTCAAATGACAGCGCAATAATTTTCAGGCAAATTAGTTCCCGAATGGTCGAATATTTCTAATATTGTTTTATTCTTTATAGATGTAAGCTCCATGATTATTTACATATGTGTTAAACAACAGGTTTAGCGTCGAAATAATAAGTGTTACAAACCCTAATTTAGAATGATATGGTTTTCTTCAACCCGCCCTATAACTTCACCGTGGCCGAGGGGTTTGCACGCTCGCTTAGGAATTGAGAGGTCTGGTGTTCAAATCCCAGTTAAGGCAACACATTTAAAAAAAAATAAGTCAAATAAACAATGAATTGAATATCAGTGTTGCAATTAGTCTTATAACCAATTTACTACTACAGTTAAAACACTGGAAAGCATTGGTGACACTATACAAAAACAAATTGGTTTATAATCTCACAACCTTCACCTTTCTGACATCCTGAGACCCAAACAAATTCAGCGCCTTCTGTGCTTTGATTTTGTATTGTTGTATTGTTATCATATTAATGGTTTTCCTTGAATAAATTTTGAAAAACAATTTTTAGAAAAAAATCATTATGAAATTTACTGGTGAGTATCACTGGCAAAATTAACATCATCAAAAAGTTGGAAACTTAGTTCTGTCAAAGATTCATTTACCCATTTGAATAAACATGCATGAACATATAATCTATTTTATTTAATAATAATAATGAACAATTACTTTTTAGATGACCCCATTGTTGATGTTTGCATAGAAACTATGGACAGTAGTAATTTCAAAACTGCAACAATAGTATTGGGAATAATTTCTGTCATATGTATTGGTACTTCAGCTGGCATCGTGATTTGGTTTAAACGAAAAGCCAAAGGAACAGGTAACTATGGCGCAATAACTTTGAATGTCATCTGTAACTATTTTTTTTAAATTTTCAATTCCGGTGTTATCATATGCATCAAACATCCTAGGCTTTAATCTTGTTTATATCTTGACAATAGTACACACATAATTATAATTATATTAAATTTTGCTCATACTGTAAATCTTAATTTAAATTAATTCGTAACCAAATAAACTATGTACAGATAAGTTTAAACGTTTTTCGGCAGTTTGAAAACTAACTGCAAATGATTTAAACAGTTAGTGCAATCATACAAAATATGAAGTCCAAACTTCATATCATTTATTAGATGAAAATAAAATAACATAAATTAACCGCCTTCTATTATGTAATAGTCGTTGATCCATGTAAATCATTTATCATTAATGTCATTTGTACAATTTATATCAATGTTAATTGAGGTTTCAAAATTAAAACGTTTATCAGTATAAAATAATTTGCATCACAAAAATACAATGTACGACCCTTCGATATAATTTGTTGATTTGTTCACTTATTTCTATACAAAAGGAAACTATATGGAAAATCCTTTATATTACAGATAGAAAATCATTCAATACGTCGTCACATAAAAGGTATATGTTTCCGTTCTGATTTTTAATAAAAAGTTATATCTTGTATTTATGACATTATATTTTACTTTCTTAACTCTTTAAGCATTGTAAGTAAATACAATTCAGTGGAACATTTCCATACATACAAATATCTATATTTAAGAGCGTCAAAACATTTTTTAAAGGGTCGATGATCTGTCATGATCTTCATCTACTAATGGCTAATAATCCTTGATTTAAGTTGAATATATACACATGTAACTGAATAACATTACGTTCTCATAATAACCAATAACGTAAAGATTGTTGTTGTTGTTTTTGTATTTTAATGGAATGTACCAGACGTGTATACGAGAATCCACCGCAACAGTATGCTGATTTAAATGTGTTTTCTAGAGAAGACATGACAACCTATGACGTTATAGATAATAGCCAATAATATTCAAGTACAGAAATAGCTTAAAACACTGGACTGTAAAGAAAACATTAACGATATCCCAATACAGCCACTGTTTAAGCTGCCATTCATCTTCTGATTACCTGGTATTTGTCTTCTTTACTTATTGGGATGTCTATTCATAAAAGAAAAGATATCCTTATATCTAAGTGAGAATGTGATAGTCTTATGTACGGAATATTTTATTGAAATGATTGCTTTGTAAAAGCATTCTAGTGTTAACTTAATGACACTGAAGTAAATTTGCTATTTGTAATGAGTCCCTGTAGTCAACTCGTTATTCAAGAAAAAGAGATTTTGCCAAGAATCCAAAACAAACTATGAAAACGTAGTGATGTTACTCTAAGCGCACAAAAAGTATTGTTATAATGTAAATTTTATAATGCAAGTTTATTGATTACTGATGTAATTATACTAATTACATTTTTATGTTCATGTCATTTCAACTTCATATATATTGTTTGTGTATCATGTAATCAGTTTTATATTTTTCCTTAAATATAACAAGGTCATGTTAATTATAAAAATTATAATCTGTTTTTATACATTTTTGTTAGAAACATTAATTACGGCAATTACATTGTTTATTATACATACAAGAGAAGCCAGTGTGAAAACAAGTCTCAAATACAAATAATAAAAGGTGATTTGATAAAAACCAATATTTACAAAGTTAATTGAAATGGCTTCCTGTAATATTGCACAGCTTTCTGTGTAAAAACCTGATAAATTTTTCTATGGTCATCATTCACCATCCATCGTGCTTAAAATAAATTTGTGTTTAAATAAATATTGGTTTTTGAATTATATATTGATATTCAGTTACCCCATCTATTCCAAAAATGCGTTATAATAGTATATACTTTATGTTGCTTTAGAGCTTAAGCATGGTACAGGCATTGCCGAGCGGATTTAGCTCATACCGTTAATAACATGAACTTACATAGCTTATTGATCCTTTTTAAATCATAAAACTGTTATAAACATCAAACTTAAGGTGAATTAAAGCGAACAAGTGATCTTACAATTACAAGACAAAGATATAAAACAAGATTATCTAAAAGCCATTATAATGATATAGACATTCACTATTAACAGGTCCAACTTCTTTAACATAATATGGCGTTATCAAAGCCATATTCCCAAATGAATGTTTTTTTTCCAAGTGTTCAATGACAAAATGATACAATATTACTAAAGCAAGTCTAACATTTTGGATGTCTGTCATACAATATGACTGAAGATAGTCATACAATTTGGATGCCTGTCATCCATTATGACTAAAGCAAGTCTAACATTTTGGATGCCATAGTTATTGATAATTATTGAAAGGATCTTACATGGCTACTAAGCGAATCTTTTATTCAAAGGCTCCAACATAAGTGATTATTTTGTATGTCTTCAGATTTTATTTAGATAAGCAGACGTGTTCAATATTACATGTTGATTGTGTTTTCTTTTTCTATCCAATTAAGAGACTATGTATCGTGTATTAATTTCTTGTTATTTGTTATCAACCCACAGGCTGTCTGATTGATGTATGTTTTGTTTTTCTGGTCTCCAAAGACGCATATATCTATATAGCAAAGGGCAAAAAGAAAAAAAGAAAACAAATTAAAACGAAAAATGTGTTCAATTGTTTTCATTATAATAATCATTATAAAAACAGGACGCTTAATAATTAACACACATTCAGGTTTAATATACATTCTGCTACTAAACAATCAAAATACGACCAAGAGACAGCATTGTCTATTGCTCTACAATTGCTGAGGCACCATTTCAACGTATGAAATGAAACGGAATTGGTTTAAAGATTATTTATGCTCAAATTTGATATTTAAAAACATTAATAATTGCTATACTATCTCTTTTCAAATGTAAAAAAAAGCATTTTAGATGAAAATAAAATGGATAAGATAATGTTACATTTTAAATTCTGTATGCTATAGGTAAACATATCATGAATTCATAGCGTCATTAAAAACTGGACGTTATTTTAAGAAAGAAGCAAACTTAGCCTAGCCAGTAATAAGGATTACACCCATTGTGGCTGGATTGTGATACCACATACACTTTATATTTTATATTGCAATTTTCCAATTATAGTGTTGCTTAAAGTCCACATATTTTCCTTAATGCATTATTAGCACGACCTTTTGCATTAGTATAAACCCTAAACACCCGTAGACTGTCTAGCAGGGTTCGGACCCTTAACATAGGCATCAACTTCATTAGACTATCTGGCAGGATTCAAATCCACACCATAGCCAGCGTTCTTAGCTATACACCAAAGGAGGGGCCTCATTAAGCAATATAAAAGATGTATTTGCCTGTATGATGTTCATACATTATGTAAATAGTAAATACAGTAGCAAAATGCTGACAAGATACAAAGCTACACATTAATTCAAAATAATGTACAAACCCACTTACCTGTAGAAAGTACGTGCCGGTGTTATAAATATCCATAACTCGTTTGCCATTTTATCAAGTTTGCTTTTTTTTCTCGCCTGAACCAAGTATGCAACCACTTCACGTCCTGCCATTTGATATCATGTATACCAATATATCAATTAACACAATCATCGCTGTATCCGACCCTACACCCAAAGAAGGCGGATAGTGTCATAATACTTTAATAGTGTTTGTGGTACCGAAAGGTCAACAGAGAAAATAACGAAAGAATCTACCAATCCTAAAATGTATTCTTTATCACGTTTATTCCAAGTATCCATCAGATAGCAGTTTCTTGTCCAAAGAAAATTGTTTAAAAAATGTGTCCAAACTTCACTTTTTTCTACACATGTATGAAAAAAGAATAAAAATAGTTAAACAGTATTTTTGAAAATTCAATACAAACGTCATTTGCTCGACAACCAGCATTGTATACCACTGTCTTCTGATTGGTAATGAGCTCGTCCAAATAGCATATCTGAACGATATAAATTATAAAGATAGTAAACATTTTACTGGAAAGAGAATAGAAAAATAGAAAAATCCTTCAATAGGTTTATGATATTCAGGACACATTTTGATTAAAGAGGTAGCTATTTAGTTTTTTAACGCACTTAGCAACGAAACAATGATCTGCCTATTTGATCGGGTTTGTAAATGAAGGCTTACCTCATTGACGCCACATGTTATAGATCCGCTACATTGGTCTAGGCTAGAAGCTCTATTGCAACTCCTACATGCCAAGGTCACCGTTTGGCCAGTCTGTCCAATTGCTTAAAGTAAAAGGATTAACCGTTCTATACTCAAGCATGATATTATTTGTTTATATTTCAAGCTCTGATATTCATGATGGAAATGTAGCTTTAACAAAATGTGAGAGTTTTGTGTTATGCTGTTTATCTACTGCTGAAAATTATATTTCTTTCCTTGTGTGTTAGTAATTGATATTAATATCTTTCTTAAATCGAGAAAAATATAAATAAAAACGTTAATGCTACCATCGGCGGCAAGATATACATTTCATGCACTCTGATTAGTCTGTATGCTTTACGAAATATTTACCCTATCCAGATATTTGTACCGATAAAGGTATCGATGCTTGTTTAAATTATTTTTTTATCGATAATGGCTATGTAATGGTTTTTATATTGGTTTCGATAATTGTTTTCAGTAAAATGTTATCAGATAACAATTACCTGACTTTGATGTAAAATACACAATGAATAAAACATTTAGCACGAAACCTGAAAAGCAACATATCATGTTATGATTATACAATATATTATTTTCATTATATATACATTTTATATAGGGAATTAAATTAGTGTAAGCTTAATACTAAATTATTTGTCTACAGTTTAGGTTTTATTTTGTTTTACGTATAGCATAGCGTTTTCCCCAAAACTGATGGAATGAGTTGAATTAAAACATTAGGTGCGAGCCTTTGGGGAGCATAATATGGTTTTATTAAAGCAACACGCCTCCAGAAGATATCAGAAAAACTTTCGTCGTAATTATGTTTCAAAATCTCTCTTTAAAACAAAATATATATAGCTGAGAGAAATCGAAATGATCATATTTTAACATTTTCGCTTTTCCTCACCAACAGGATATCTAATACGGAATTATTTCATACGTTTTTTTCTCGCACCACGTAATGTTTTGCGATCTGTGTTTCAAAAAGCACGGAATCCGGGATCGTATAAAAAATTAGAGGGAAACGAATGAATTTCTTTGGTAATTATGATATTAATTTGCAGTCCTTAACGTTATAATTGAACAATTGTATCATATATATAATGACCAGTATATCGATTTAAACTTTAGCTTGAAATATGATTAGGGCCTGCTCATTAACGAACATTGATATACGACCCTGGGCGTACCAGATTCCGGGATTTTCCGAACCAATGTTGTGACACGTGACCATGTTGAATCAATTACATTTCATATTCATATGATACTGCATTACTTTGCGACAGTAGATTATGCAAAGACTTTTGACAACCTTCTTTCTTGAATTGAGATGTAATAATGGATTTTTACATCAAACGTTACAAGTCTAGTATTGACCGTTTACTTGAAATTTTCTTTTCTTTTTGTTTCTTTTCAATTTACCGTCTTTAGGCGAGTGGCTTTAAATGAGTTAAAAAATAGTGATAAACCTGCATGAATGTAAAACCATTTACCGTTTACGGTTTTACGGTATTGTAATAACGGAAAACAACGAAAAACGACAATAGCACTAACTGTTTGTAATCACAAGCAATAAAACTGAAAATATATACATGTATATCTTGAACATTGTACGTTACACTCTTATGTTAGCAATAGGCGTATAGCTTTACGTTTACTGTTAATAATCCTACCAATTTTGGATTGCAGCATCTTGAGACTATCCTATGAATGTCAACGACCTATATTTTCCTGTTCGTAAAAACACAAATGTTAAACATATTAAAACACTTTCATATGAAAATTCGAATTAAAAAAGTCACATTTTATGATACTGCATGTTTGTAACGTCGATGCTCATTGTACAATAAACAAATGGCACAAGTGGCACCCATCCTGTATATAGCACCTGAATTTATGTTATAAAATTTTGAGTGTTTTCGTCCGAAAAGTAAACATGATTGATGACATTTACTAAACTTTTCAGAAACGTAACTATTATCATTTTTTAATATTGAAAGAAAAAAGAGATCTTATAATCTAAAATAAGCAACATACTTTATAGTTTGCAACTTTCTAGTTATTTAACTTAAACACCTTTAATAAGTAACCGAAATTGAATAACAAACCCTAAACGTATCCTTAATTTGTTACTTCAATTCCTACATAACAAAGACCAGTCATACATGTACATGTATTTCATAACAACCTGCTTATCTCTGGTTATATATAGAACCAACAAAATCAATGCGTATCTGTGAGATAAGAAAATGTTTGGATGAATCCTCTCGTCAACTTTAAGAGCGACGCCATCAATTTCCTGACAATAATTTACGTACGCGCTCGCCATCCTCGATGAAATTTTCTCAATTTTCAACGCAATTTTTGCGTCTACACACTACATATAACATATGTATGTAGTCCAAGCTGTGATAATTCGTTTATCTCTTCATGTGAAAGTGTTCCGGCCAATCTAATGTGCCGTGTTTCAGCCCAGAGGGTCGAAACCGCACAATTACAACGTACAAAAAAGTGATCAAGTGAATAAATAATTAATTGATAATCGCAAGTTCGTCAATGTGTCCTAGAGTATTGATCACACCGCTATGGAAACATTGGATCCCATACATCTCTGAAAGCGCTTTCGACAATCAATAATATACTATTAGAACGTTAAGCCTTATGTTAAACACCCGTTCTCCACGACGTTTGCGTACAGCACCCTCGATTTCTATGCCTACTAAGGTAAGTCAGTTTTTCGCCGGTGTCGTTTTGCGACTTATTTACCTTAACTGTATCAGGATGTATTACGAACGGTGCTTATTCAAATATATATATATATTCAGGTGCAAATGATCTGGCCACTCCAAGGTGCCATGTTTCAGCCCATAACGTATTCGCTTCGTTGCAACATACGAAAAAGTAAAAATCACGTTATAAACAATGCTGGTTTCGTCCTCCGTGGCACTATTGTTCGTCAAAGAGTCAGGAAATACTCTTTTGTTGAAAAGTTGGAACAAGTTAAACGTTACGTCTACTTAATATGTTAAAGCGATCCAATGTTTCGCCAAGTTTTACTACACACCAGAATGTAAAACAAACATGCAATGCCCCAGCAAAAAATACCTTGTTTGAGCCCAGAAGCTGACTGCGCCATTTTAAAGTTCCAAAAACGTTTATTAAAAATAATAATAGAAAAACAATAGCTATTTCGTCTTTCTTTTCGTCCTGTGAAGCCATGAAATGCACCTTTATGGAACGTTAGAACGCGTAAAATCTTAGTTATATGCCTGTACATGCAATCCCAACAATCAAAGGTATCGGCATTCTGTCTGAATCTTAGCGCCCTATGTAAAACCCCCGTTTCGACATGTTTCTCTACAAAGTTTCTTGTACTTCGGCGCAAAATTTCGTGCTTGAGTCTTGTTCGTTCTCGAAATTATAGAGGATTATTTCTTTTCAACACTAAGAGCGGAGACCTCCAGTCAAACGTAAAAAATAACATTCGCATACACCGATTTCAGGATTTCAGACTTTCGTCAATTAAAAAAACACACAAAAAAAAAACCCGCGTGAAACGTGAGAAAAATCAAAAATACGATTGTGAAAACTCGAAATAACGTAACCACGATGTTGAAAGGTCGAAAGTAAGATGGCGAAAACACGAAATAATTTCGTGGTTTCGTTATTTCTGCTTTTCACAATCGTACTTTTGACTTATTTCATCATCGTTCGTTTAACGTTTCGCCATCGTAATTTCGTGTTTTGTCATGTGTGCGTTAATTTATAAAAGAGTGGGGCTGTTTTTTTTACAAATAAATTAAGGTAACCTATGTTATACTATCCTAAATATTTGCTATTATCATTTATTGTCTCTTTTATAATAGCCATTCTTTTACAAATATACAACTTATTTATCTTAGCTTGACAGTGAAATCAATTAGTATGTCATCATTGACGAACGTGCACATTACCCCGGATCACCGCCTCACCAACTTCCAACTCGTTACAGTCTTGAAGCGAGTTTGCTTCTGTACACATGATATAGCACCAGAATGTAGCACAAATGGTGCCCTATCGTACAAGTAATTCGGATGTTTGGTTGTGTTTTGGTGGACGTGCGAAGCTTAATACGTTTTAGATTATATTGTGATTCATTTTGCTGGTGCTAATGATGTCAACGCGATGCAAAATCACCTCAGGGAGTGCACTCTTTACCCAGGGTAGCCACACACGGTATGGATTTTGATGAAATATATTTAATTCTTTTTTTAAATTTCTCCAAAAAAGGTTATTTAGCAGTCATCGTAATAAATAACCAATTGCTATTTAAGTACTATGTTTTTTTTAAATGCAAATAAAACAGTTCTTATTCAGTTTGCCCTTGTAATGCTTGGATACCGATAGCAGGTTATTATTAAAGATGGTTTTTAACCTGTGCTCGTATTTCTAGCCTTTGTTTCATAAACATATAGTTAATTGATGTTTTACCCGCTTGCATGATAAAATATTCTTAGAATGCAGAGATTGCAAACATTATTATCATACAAATATATTGTTTGCACCAAAGTCATCTGTTTGAACTAAATTCATTTCTTTTTGCTTTCTGCTCAGATGTCAATAACTTCCCTCGTTTTGTATCCAAAACATTTTAAATTGCACATTTGTATCAATCAG